>NC_141603.1:16202607-16325107 GCF_047967505.1 Dipteris shenzhenensis | reverse complement strand
ATCAGCGTGAGAAAAGGGAGAAAAGAAGGATGACCAGAGGAGTAAGAAGCCCAAACCCACTGCTGGTCTTATGCCAGATGTCACAGGAGCCATACAGGATGTAGATGCCACGGAGCTATGCAGAGCGTGGGGCAAAATCCGTGACCAGACAGCTTTGTTCTTTTTTTATCAGGAGCATGAGCCAATTTCATTTCTTCAGAGGTGGCTGGAAAATTGGGCAACAAGGCAAAAGAGATGGGACCATAATGTGATGCGGATTGCCTAGGGCAAAGTGAGTCAGTCACACCGATAATTAGGAAGCTCTGCATGCATATTCAGAGTTACATGGACGCTGAAGAGTTCCATATTATACCACTGAATGGATGCGATGTTTTGCTGGGTATACCCTGGCACCACACGAAGGAAGCACCTTTGGATGCCAGAAAGGAGAATTTGCCTTTGACTCACCAGGGGAAAACTCATGTTTGGGATGCTAAACTGAAAGAAGAATCTATTCCACTAGGATTGGCTTTGGCCATTTCAAATGTAATGAAAAAGCATCTTTCTACGTACTTGGTTTTTGCCAGTGAAATATAGCCAACAGAAGAAAACTCTCATTTTTCTAAGCTGGATAAAGGGAGGACAGATTTCCTTGTTCAGTTTCACGAATGCTTTTCTAACTCCCCACCACAGGAATTACCTCTAGAACGCCCTAAGGACCATGTCATAGATGCAATTCCAGGTAACAGCCCGCTAAATAAGCCTCCTTATAGGGTTAGCGCAGTCCAACAAAAGGAGATTACGAAACAGGTAAATGACCTCCTAAAAAAGGGTTGATTCAGACCAGCTCTTCTACCTATTGTTCCCCTCTGTTGCTAGATGGACCATGGAGGATGTGCATAGATTATAGGTCTCCCATCAAGAACAAATTCCCAATACCCAGGATTGATGATATCTTGGATAAGTTAGAGGGATTTGCAATGTTCAGCCGAATATATTTTGAAGCGTGGCTACCATCAAATCAGGATACGGCCTAAGGATGTGCATAAGACAGCTTTCAGGACCACATTTGGCTTGTATGAATTTCTTCTTATGCCATTTGGTTTGACAAATGTACCTGCCACGTTCAATCGGATGATGGACAAAATCTTCAGAGAGCACAGAGCCTATGTCAGCACATTCTTTGATGACATCACATTCTTTGATGACATCATAGTAGCTTTCCATTTAATCTTATAAACCCACTTAGTTCCAATGTCATTCTTGCCTGGAGGCAAGTCACATAACTCCCAAGTGTTATTCTAATGGATATAATCCAATGCAGCTTGCATAGCCTCCAACCAACAATCATTCTAAAAGGCATCCTTATGGCATAATGGCTCTTCATTGCATGCTGTAGCAACCAATGCACAAGCAACCAAATTAGCATGCTCTTTGTGGACAGCTGCTCTAGTATGGGCTGGCAAAGGGGTATCATGTTTGCTGTCTTTTAATGTGTCAAGGAGCCAACGGGGGACCTTTTTGGGCTCCTGTATTTCAGCTCTTTCCTCGTCAAGAGCCCTATGCACAACGTCCTGATCAAGCAGATGCATATCAGGCTGTAAATGAGGCTGAATATCATGCTGCACAGGTGGTTGCAAATGACCAACAGATGGAGGAGCAACCTAAGATGTGGCTTCATCATGAGCATTTGACAAAAACAAAGGCATCAAGCTGTCAAAGAGATATGGGACATCTACAATGGGCTGTTTTTGACAGTCCAGCAAAGGCATAGAGGAAGATTCATCAAACACAACATCTCTACTGACAAAACACTTGCCCGTGCGGGGCTGGTAGAGCTTATAGCCCTTGCTCTCTGAGCTATATCCAATAAAAATGCATTTGACAGCATTATCATCCAACTTGGTGCATGTCTGAGAAGGCACATGGGCATATGCCAAGCATCCAAAAGTCCTCAAGTGAGAAATCTTGGCCTTACGACCTGTCTTGTGACCTGTCCAAGCCTCATAAGGTGAGAATGCCTTTTTGGTACATCTGTTCAAAATGTGATTAGCACACATAACAGCATCCGACAACAACTTGTTAGACAAGTGCTTGCCTTTCAACATACACCTGGCCATCTCCATCATTGATATATTCTTTCTCTCAGTCACGGGATTCTGTTGAGGAGTCACCCCCCCTGTCTGTATTAAGGTGAGCAATTTTCAGCCCACTCTCATTCTCAACCAAGGCAATAAAATACACGAAGCATGCAGAAACTTCAAATTTGGATTTCAATGCGAAAATGCAAGTATACCTAGTGAAGTGATCAATGAATGTGACAAAATAATAGAATCCCCCAAGAGTTGCAAGTCCACAAACATCACTATGAACCAAATAAAGCTTGCGTGAAGCACCAACTCTCCCATCCTTGGGAAATGCAGAACGGTGCATCTTACCATGCAAACAAGGTTCACAAACATGCTTTGAAGGCATATGCATTTTTTGAAGATCAATAACCATACCATCCTTATGTACCTTCACCAAAGCTCCAAAATCGAGGTGTCCAAACCTCTCATGCTCACAAATGGCTATCTGCCAAAGGCATCTGCATCTGCAAGTCCAGCATCATCCAAGCATCTGACATAGGCATCAAGTCTATACAGCCCTCTCGTCAATCTCAGTCAAGACCATGGTAAAGACATGTGTAGCATGATAGACCGCACACCCAACACCATCAAAGAGAACCAGACAGCCACAAGTAGCTATGGCTGAAATAGAGATGAGGTTCTTGCGAATGCCTAGAACATAAAGCACATTCTCTAGAGTGACTAGACTACCAAAAACAGAAGTAAGAGCAACTTGCCCAATGCCGTTCACTATATATGATGCATCATAACTTCCTGCAAGAAGTAATGTGCTTGCTAGCACCACTATCAAAGAACCAGGCATCAGATACATCAGAAATTGTTATGCAGGCATCATGAACATCAGGATTATACTCACATGTAACAAGAAAAGGCCCAGTGCTTGTCTTGTGCTATTTGCTGACTCGTGTCTATCATCTAGACTAGGAGAACCAGTAACTGCAAGACTAGACTCTTTCTTCTTCTCAGATGCAATTCTCTTCCTACATTCAGAAATGTCATGCCCACGTTTCCTGCAATAGTTGCATCTCTTCTTCTTCTTCTTATTCCCAGAAGAAGAAGCATCACAGGAGTGACCAACATGAGAATGAGAAGGTTTACCAACTGAAACCTTGCCTTTGCCTTTGTTTTCACACTAAGCAGCAAAGGCTTATTCACTAGCCATAGAAGCATTGTGGTTTGCACGGCTTTGTTCCTCCTAAAGTGAAAGGGCAACCAGCTGGTCAAAGGAATAATGGCTGGCATTGCCACCTGCAACCAATCTCAATGTAGTAGCAAAGCCCTGATAAGAGTCAGGCAACCCATTAAGGGTATTAGAAACAAGCAGAGAATCAAGCACCACCTCATCAATGTTAGCCAACTGCTCTTTCAAATCCTTCACAATGGTAAGATAGGCATCCATATCCCAACCTCTTCAAGCTTCAAGTCCTTCAACTGCTTGCGTAGATAGGCAACCCGCACCCCAATCTGCACCTAATATAAGGATGCAAGCTGATCCCATGCTTGCTTTGCTATCTTGCAAGACCGGATATGAGGGATAATGACCCTTTTAATTGAAAGAGCAATCAAGGCATGTGCTTTAGCATCACGACCATCCCACTGAATATGCTTCTGTGTAGGAGGCAAAGTACCTGTAGTAGAAGATGCAGCTGCTCCAGAAGTAGCATTAGACCCATCACCAAACAAGGGCATTAGAAACAAGCTAAGAATCAGGCACCACCTCATCAATGTTAGCCAACTGCTCTTTCAAATCCTTCACACTGGTAAGATAGGCATCCATATCACCACCCTCTTCAAGCTTCAAGTCCTTCAACTACTTGCATAGATAGGCAACCCGCGCCTCAATCCACACCTAATATAAGCATGCAAGCTGATCCCATGCTTGCTTTGCTGTCTTGCAAGACCGGATATGAGAGAATATGACCCTTTTAACTGAAAGAGCAATCAAGGCATGTGCTTTAGCATCACGACCATCTCACTGAATCTGCTCCTGTGTAGGAGGTGAAGTACTTATAGTAGAAGATGCTCAAGAAGTAGCATTAGACCCATCACCAAATGAGCATGAAGCAGTACCTGTAGTACCAGAGGCACTGGCTGTAGCACCAAAAGTAGCATTGTTGCTTGACCTCAACGCCTGAAACAATGTTCCACAAATTCTTCGCAACCAAGACATGGCTAGTCATGGTGCTGAAATTCAAGGCAAATGCGCCAACTGGCAAGGCAAAGGAGAGAAGGGCAACCTCTTAAAATCAAAAGGCAAAATGTTGCTCAAGCTTCAAAGCTTTTCACTACAAAAGACTCTATTCTCTCAGGGTGTACCTGTTGCAAAAATTCTCCAAAAGGCAACTTCCAAGGCAACACGGGGCCTTTCGAAAATGCAAATGAAGCAGAAATTGGAAAGAACCAATGCAAAAGGCTTACTCAATGGTGTATCTCAAAAATATAGCAGGGAAAAGTCTTCAGATGTGAGCAAAGGATTCACCCTTGAAGAAGAGGTGAATAAGACAGCAAATGGCAATGAGAAATGCCAAGCAAGGGCTGGAAATTGAAGTTACATCAAGAGATAGTGCTCCCACAAGAAGGAGAACACCTCAAAATGAGAGGAAGGTGATCCAATGGAGGGGAACTCGCGGCCGGAGGCAAGGGAAAGCCATATGAGAAGGAAAGTGATGAAGGAGAGGCCTCGGATCACTTCAACAAGCTCCAAATGTCTTCTAGCACGGGCACAGAGCACGAGACAGCAAGAAAACACCTTCGAAATGTCGGAACGAGCTTCAAGACACCAAATGCACGTGCAACATGTCCAAACAGCAATGTATGAGAGCGTAGAAGGTCCATGCAGTCGCAAGACCGATCTGGACAGTCATTAATGGGCTGTACAGAATCGCTTCAAAAACCCTATCAGCAGTTCTGTACTGCACCGTACAGCATTAAATGCTGCATGTCAACGTCCGTAAGGTCTGTGCGGACTGTACGACTCACACGTGTGGAGCCGGGCTGCAAAAAAAACATCCGTACACAGCTGCAGCAGAGGTCAGATATACCAAAATGAAGGTTCCTATGCAGCAGCAACTCCGAGATGAAGTTTTCAGCCACAGAAAGGCTCTAACAGCTCATAAAAGCTCATACATGTGACAAAGAACTCCCGTACATCTCCATACAGGCTGCCAAACAGCTCCAAATGCGAGGACTAGGGCTCAAGGAGGATGCCAATGGCGGGAGGGTGAAACTTTGACCTGCTCTGATACCACTGTAGGCTAGGGCAAGCAATGGAAGCTCAAAAATGAAGAGGAGAAGACAAAAAACGAGCTACGGTAATGAATTGCTGCAAAACTAAGTGGAGGCTCAAGAGAGACCCAATAACAAAATCCTAGGGCTAAGTGCCCTAACTAAACTTAGTGTCCTAGTGGTACATGTACTAATTGTACCAATTGATCTAACGGGCTGTAACTAAGCCTACAAGCCAAATACCAAGAAATGAGTGGCACCTATGGATAGCCCATAGAATGGCCTACAATCCCATCAGCCTAGAAAACTACAGGACCATTATGATTGGACATGTCATGTCCAAGATCTATGCATCAATACTTGATACAGAGGTTAGCCTGACTACAAAGCTTCAAAATTTCAGAGTCGTGGAACAAGTAGGGTTCCAAGTAGAATACTTACAATAAGGGCGGTCATCAAGAAGGCCCGACTACGGAGACGGAGGGTCTATTACTGCTTCGTGGATTTCCACAAAGCTTTTGACATAGTTCCAAGAGCCAGACTCATCAGACGTCTACAGAAGTTGGGTACAATCACGAGATCACTTAGGTAGTTATGGCACTTTATGACAGAGTATCGGGTAGGGTTTGGACAGGCACAGGATGGATAGATGAGATCATGAGCACCATTGGAGTCAAACAAGGTTGTCCACTATCACCAACCTTGTTTGGTCTATACATTAATGAGCTTTAGACTTTTATTGGGACCCTCAGAGGGCATGGTTGCTCTCTAGCAGGATCTCTACTCCAGATTCTCCTTTACACTTTTTTTCTTTTGTTTTAAAAAAAGGAGCCTTCTATACAGAAAAGGCTGAAAGAAAGGACCGGCCTGTTCCAGAGAAACCTAGCTCACTGCCTAGGGGATCTCTGGTACTGGGACTAACAACCAAGTGGAGGGACTATACAACCAGCGAATCCCTCGCGGGGTGAAGATGTAGAAAACTCCTACATGCCAAGCCTTGCAAAAACGAGCACACCTCTCAATAGTCGCCCTGGAGCCTGGAGTCCCACGCTCCCGGGTGGACCATAGTGTGTATATGATGTCCTGCCAGATGACGACTAGGATAGCCGAGGGTGGAACCGGGTGCTCACCCATCACAAGACTGCAACGAGCCACCCAAATGTTCCATGACGTGATGCTGGCTACCACCTCCCAAACGTTGTCCTCCCTAGAAGGAGGAGCTAGGCTGTCAAGAGGAACTGCCTCGTGGAGTGCTATCCTTTGGATGCTCTCACCCTATATCCGGTAGGCTGGAGAGATCTCATCAATTTGAAATGCGTGTCCTCCTTCTGTCAACTAGACCACATCCCCCAAGTGTAGTCTCTCGAAAGACTATGCATACGTGTCATGATCCTGAGGGCTCCCATCCAAATCCTCGCTGCGCTGCGACAGCTCCGGAGGCAGTGCGGGATAGTCTCCAGGACACCATCGGAGCAGCAATGGCACTGCCCCTCCACTCGCATCTGTTCCAACCACGGTCCGATGGGCAAGCCTCCGTGGGCGGCCAATCAAAAGAAGTATGAAATCTTCCTCCGCCGCAAACTGGACTACAACCGCGTCCAAAACTTGAAGCAAACATCCCGGGGCACTCTTTGGGTCACCCAATGCCTCTCCCTTGAGGGGGTCCATCTCAACGAGTCCATCTGAAGCCTCCTACCAATCCATGTGGTGTAGGAAAAGAAGGGCACCTCATCCACCTGCTCGGCTAGGCCGCCCTGGAGGACCAGAACCACTCTCCTGGATTCCACTGGATCTCCCTCAAGGGTCTACCCTCCCACAGCCAAAGGCGCCATCTACAGGCGTCCTGCTTTGAGATACTGGGAGAGTCAATGTGCCACTCCTTCCCCAAATGTCCCACCACTCTGATCATCTGCCAGTGAATCCCATCAAGACTCCCATCCATCTCGCAGTCTCTCTCAGTGGATGGCTAAAGTAGGCCTCCAGGTCCTACACGGAAGAAGCCGGGGTGTGTGCTGTCGCGTTGCATCAACATCCTCAAGAAAACACCAATACGGGAAAACTGCCCCAACTAACTTATGTCTCTCCATACGCGAAGTTCTTCCCACCAAGACTCAAGAATGGCTAAGTCAATCTCGCCCATCCGTTGTCCTGCCCTCGCAGATGCGCTAGGGCGTCAAGCCTCGCCTCTGCCTCCATAGGTAATCTGCTCCAACGGCCAAAGGACCTTGCTGGACCACTGTCCCCTGTGCCCAACCAATGTGAGTCCGATGTCCGAGCATACGTCCCTCCTGATCTCTGATCTCTAAGTGCCACATAAGGAACTAACGCTCAAACTCCTCTCTGCATCTGGGTGGAGCACGGCCCGCCAATCTCTGCCAGACCCTGTGAAGGCTCCTCATCAAGGGGAAACCCTTCCCAGTAAGAGGGGCCTCTGAGAAGATCCATCTGTGTGAAGGCTACCATTGTCCCCCTTAGAAGCCCTCACTGTAAGAGGAGCTTCCAAGGCTCTGCACCTAGGGTGAGGCCACGACATCAACTTGCCCAAAAGGGCTCTGCTCTGCATCTCCGGATCAATGATACCCAAGCCTCCTAGTGCCTGCGACATGATCACCGTCTGCCAAGCTACTCGGGCTCTAGTGTTCCTCATGCCATCTGAACCTGCCCAAAGGAAGTTCCGTACCAACTGTCGGAGCTGCCCAATGCATCCTCTGTGAAAGCACCCGCAGGAGACAATATGCTAGGCCGTGGCAAGAAGGACCTACTTTGCCACTAAGGCGTGATCTGCTAGAGAGAGTTTGACCGAGCTCTAGTAGACAAGCTTGCATCGAACACTCTCAAGGACCGGGGCGATCTGCCGCTCTGTTGTTATGTCAATACCAACCTGGTATCCAAGGTATCTCGCTGTCTGACCCCGCAGTATCTATCTGAAGCCAAAGGCACTCACCCACTCACGGATCTCCTGCGCCTCCTCAAAGCCTGTGAAGAAACCTATGGATTTTGTCTAGTTGATCCGTGCACCCGAGGCCTCACAGTTAATAGCCAAGGCGCCCCTGACTCTCTCCAGACTCACTATGGTGCCCTCAACATACAAGGCCGTGTCATTTGCAAACTCCGAGTCAAGCAGCTCCTCCTCCTGTCTGATTGGGAGCCTCAACCATGTGAGGCCCGCCACCTGTGATCTTAAGTAGTAGCCCAAAGCCTCCACCACAAACAAGAAGAAGGGAGCGAGTGGGCAACCCTGGCGGACCGAGCGAGAGAGAGGAAAGGCCTCGCCTGTGTGTCCTTCGATAAGCATCTGACTAGAGCTCCCTACATAGAGCACTGAAACTCCTCTGACCCATCTGTCTGAGAAACCCAATCTCCGCAAAGTGCCCTCCAAAAAGGACCACTACACCCTATCGTAGGCCTTCTCAAATTCCTTTACACATATGACGTGGTCATGGCCGTAAGACATATTAAGACACGGCACGTCACTGTCAGACAAGCTTCAAACAAGAGTGTCTAAAGTGTCTTAGAGATAAGACACGTAAGACATGTCATTGTGGTTATAATCATAAATATATGTATAAGTATACAAGTGTACAAACTGCTAGCATAGCTAGTTGCTAGATTCTAGAAGTACAATAAACTCACACTTAAACAATGCAAGAAGAAACAATGCACTTGTACAATGTAGTTAAGAGTCAAGACTCGTCACTCAAGACTTAAGAGTTAAAGTTCAAACTCATGACTCAAGAGCTTGCAAGTTAAGAGTCACGCCTCAAGAGCTTGCAAGTCACGGTTCACAACTTTTGAATCTTAATATTCAAAAATCCAGATAAACAACTTAACAAGAGCCTAGAGGGCTACATAGATTATATACCAATCATCATAGATCAATAAACATAAATATCATGCCAACCGTTCGTCAGTCACATGTGACATGAATGAAATTTGCCCGCTCGTCAGTTTGAAAGGAAACTTTCGACTCTCAAGAGTCAAATATCTAAAGATTCATCCTAATCCAAATCTACAAGGTCACTACCATTGGTGGATCAATGATAGCATGTCAAACTCAATGTTTGTTGTTACACCCCACCCACACCCCAAAAAAAAAAGAGAGAGTGTCTAAAGGTGTCTTCAGGTAAGACACGTGTCCTAAGTGTCTTATCATAAGACATGAGTGTCTTAACGACCATAAACATGGCCTTACTGTCCTCCTTGTAGGCCATTCTATAGGCTATCCATAGGTGCCACTTATTCCTTGGTATGTGCCTTGTAGGCCTAGTTATAGTCAGTTAGCACTACTGGTACAATTAGTGCATGTACCACCTAGGTCAATTAGGACACTTAGTCCAATTAGGGACTTTAGCCCTAGGGTTTTGTCATATTGGCTCACTCTTGAGCCTCCACTTGTTGCAGCATTTCCAATACAGCATCTCGTTTTGGCGCTTCCATCACTCTTTTCTGAGCTTCCGTCGTCTACCATAGCCAATAGTGGTATCAGAGCAGGTCATGGTTCCACCCCTCAACCATTTCCAGCCATCCCGAGCCTTCTAGTGCTCATTGGGAGCTGTTTGCAGCCTGTTTCTTTGCTGGTCTGCACACATTCCAAGGTGCAACCACACGTGTGACCATCCGGGGCCTCTCCAAGCTGTTTTGTCGCGGGAAATTGACTTCTTGGTGCTGCTGCTGCCTAGGCAGCTGCATTAATTGCTCGTACAGACAGATTTCGTCGTACGAGTGAGCCGTACAGGCTCATTAACTGCTGTGGGGATTGCTGACAGGCTCATTAACTGCTGTACAGACTGCTGTCAGGTCCATTAAATGCAGTACGGAATTGACAGGTGCCATTAATGCAGTATGGTCTCCGACAAGAGCATTGAATGCTGTACGCAATTGACAGCAGGTCATTTACTGTCAGGACCGAAATCTGAGCTGTCTCTAGAGCTTTACAGTTGCATTTGGCGTTGGTTTGAGTTGATCTACACCACCGAATTTCAGCTCTGGAGCCTGCTGAAGCCTTTTGGAGCAACTCTCGCTATACCTTGGTGTTTGGGCCTTGTTGATGCGTCATACATTTCAGCATTTGGGACTGGTTATTGCACTCTTGCAATGAAGGCCTTGAGGCTTGTGCAGTCACTAGTACTTGCAGTTGAGAGTTGCATCTCTCCTTTTTGCCTTTGTCCATTGTGACACTGCTTCTCTATTTGCATCAATGGCTAGCAACAAAGATGATCTTTTTGGGATGCTTGGGGCTGATAACAAGCTTGATGGCACCAATTACCCCATGTGGTCATACATGATGGGGCATGTTTTGGTTGCCAAGAATCTATGGCACATTGTTCTGAGGCCAGACCTACACGTAATGCAGCTGCTAGTGCTCCACCTTCTGCCTCTGGTACTACTTCATGTGATGGATCTTCACGTGATGGTTCTAATGCTTCTTCTAGAGCAGCTGCATCTACTACTACAGGTACTTTGCCTCCTACACAAGAGTAGATTCACTGAGATGGTTGTGATGCCAAAGCACATGCCTTGATTGCTCTTTCAGACAAAAGGGTTATTATCCCTTATATCCGGTCTTGCAAGACAGCTAAGCAAGCATGGGATCAGCTTGCATCCTTATATCAGGAGCGGAATGAGGCAAGGGTTGCCTATCTCCGCAAGCAGTTAAAGGACTTGAAGCTTGAAGAAGGTGGTAACAATGCCTATCTTACTACTGTGAAGGATTTGAAATAGCAATTGACCAATACTGATGAGATTACGCCTGATTCTCAGCTTGGTTCTAATACCCTTGATGGGTTGCCTAATTCTTATCAAGGCTTTGCTACTACATTGAGGTTGGTTACGGGTGGCAATGCCAACCACTTCTAATTTGACCAGCTGGTAGCTCTTCTTCTTCAGGAGGAGCAAAGTCGTGCAAGTCGCAATGCTTCTAAGGCTAGTGATCAAGCCTTTGCCCCCCAGCATAAAAACAAAAGCAAAGGCAAGGTTTCAGCTAGTAAACCCCCTCATTTCCATGTGGATCATTCACATGTTTCCTCTTCTTCAAGAGATAATAAAAAGAAAAAGAAATGTAACTATTGCAGAAAACCTGGGCATGATATTTATGAATGCAGGAAGCGGATTGCATTTGAAAAGAAGAAGATCGAATCTAGTCTTGCAGTCTCTGCTTCTTCTAGTGAAGAAGATCGACATGAGTCAACTAATTTTAAACAAGACCAGTATTGGGCTTTCTTGGTTACATGTCAGTATAATCCCGATGTTCATGATGCTTGCATGGCAGTTTCAGACGTTCATGATGCCTGGTTCTTTGATAGTGGTGCTAGCAAGCACATCAATTCCTGCCGGAAGTTATTCGGCTTATTAAAGCATACATCTCACGGGGGCAGTGTCACATGTGCCAATAATGCATCTGTCTCTGGTGATGTTGTCACTCTAGAGAATGTGATTTATGTTCCAGGCATTCGCAAGAACCTCATTTCTATTTCAGCCATAGCTACATGTGGCTTTCAAGTTCTTTTTTATGGTGTTAGGTGTGCAGTGTATGATGCTACACATGCCTTTACCATGGTCTTGACTGGCACATTGACCAGAGGTCTTTATAGACTTAATGCCTATGACAGGTGTTTGGATGATGCTGCACTTGCATATGCACATGCCTTTGCTCTTCATTCTACCATGGCTGATACCCATTTGTGGCATGAGAGGCTTGGACACCTCAACTTTGGAGCTTTGGTGAAGTTATATAAGGATGGTATGGTTGTTGATCTTCCCAAAAAGCATATGCCTTCAAAGCATGTTTGTGAACCATGCTTGCTTGGTAAGATGCACCGTGCTGTGTTTCCCAAGGATGGGAGAGTTGGTGCATCACGCAAGCTTTATCTGGTTCATAGTGAT
This sequence comes from Dipteris shenzhenensis, assembly GCF_047967505.1. NCBI lineage: Eukaryota > Viridiplantae > Streptophyta > Polypodiopsida > Gleicheniales > Dipteridaceae > Dipteris > Dipteris shenzhenensis. The sequence continues at coordinate 16,312,892 of NC_141603.1, read as the reverse complement.
GTTTGTGGACCCATGCGGGTTGCAGCTCTTGGGAGCTTCTATTATTTTGTCACTTCTATTAATGACTTCACCAGGTATACTTGGATTTTCGCCGTGAAATCCAAATATGAAGTTTCTTCATGCTTCAAGCATTGTAATGCCTTGGGTGAGGATGAGAGTGAGCTGCACATTGCTCACCTTAATACAGACAGGGGGGGTGAATACATGTCCAAGGCTTCACGTGGCATACATAATCGATGCACGGTGCCTTATACTCCTCAACAAAATCCCGTGGCTTAGCGGAAGAATATGTCAGTGATGGAAATGGCCAGGTGCATGTTGAAAGGCAAACATTCGTCTAACAAGTTGTGGTTGGATGCCATCATGTATGCTAATTACATTTTGAACAGATGTCCCACAAAGGCATTGCAAACTATCACACCTTATGAGGCTTGGACGGGTCGTAAACCTCGCATTCTCACATGAGGACTTTTGGATGCTTAGCCTATGCTCATGTGCCTTCACAGACACGCACCAAGTTAGATGATAAAGCTGTCAAGTGCATTTTTATTGGGTATAGCTCAGAGAGCAAGGGCTATAAGCTCTTGTTAGCATTATATGCATCTCCTGTCTACAGTGTACTTGTGTGCACACTGCTCTGAGTGAGGGCTTCTTTGTGGGTGTGCCCGCCCCTCGTGAGGTTCTTTCATTCCCGGTTCTACACTTGTATCTGACACTATTTTCCATCGGTCAGAGGCTATTCCTACACTCAGAGGGGGCACCCACGAGACAGGGCCGAGACTGGCCGACCAGCTCCCACGCAGCAGGGGGGCCAGAGGGGGTAGGCTGGCCGACCAGCCCCTGGCCGACCAGGCTCTGGCCGACCAGCTGGTCGGCCCAGTTGGCTGACCGACCAGGCTGGTCGGTCTAGGCCATCTGGCCGACCCTCCTGGCCTTCCCTATAAAAGGGTCTTCCCCCTTCCTCATCTCTGCGCTTCTTCCAGCAGCTCCTCAAGGCTCTTGTCTTCAGCCTGCTCCTTGCCATCCCCACCGGAGCCTCCCCTCAGCTGTTCTGTTGGCTGCCCACGCTCCCTCTGCAGATCTTCTGGTGCAGCTCCTCTAGCCTCCTCGCTCCAGGCTCCTCCTGCCTCCTCGCTGCAGGCTCATCCAGCTTCCTTGCTCCACGCTCATTCAGCCTCCTCGCTCCAGGCTCCTCCTGCCTCCTCGCTGCAGGCTCATCCAGCTTCCTTGCTCCACGCTCATTCAGCCTCCTCGCTCCAGGCTCCTTCAGCCTCCTCGTTCCTAGGCTCCAGCCTCCTCGCCTCAGGTTTCTGCCTCCTCGCTCCAGGCTCCTCCAGCCTCCATGCTCTCAGGCTCCAGCCTCCTTGTGCCCCTATCCTCTGCTCCAGTTCAGCCCCTTCTACAGCTTCTGTTCAGGACTCCTTGTATTACAGTTGCTGCCCTGGTTTATGGGCTAAGTTACAGCAGATCTGTTTGTGTCACATCTTGTTGTCTCTAGTGTTCTCTGTGTGATTCTGTAGCTTCAGTTTGCTTACATCTTCCGCTGCCACTCTTGACATGGTATCAAAGCACTAGGTGCTCCCCATCCTCTTGGTTACTGAAGCATCCACCAACACCTGGGTGATTTCTTCTATGCATCTCTCTTGCTGGTCGGCAGCCTATGTTCCTCCTGCCTCTGTGATCAGCCCTTTGCCTTCTCCTTCTGCTGGTTAGCAGTCTTTGTTCCTCCTGCCCCGAGATCGGCACCTTGGTCACTTCTCCCTCTGGTTGGCTTCACTGCAGGCTCCTAGTTTGCTGGTCGGCATCTTCCTAGGCACATGTCTTGTTGGTCGGCAGTACCTCTTGTGCACCAATTTTGGTCGGCATCCATCCTGCCTCTGAATCCAGGTACATCTGTGACCTCGACAGCTTCTCTAGCATCTCCTACCTCGAAGCCAGGCACCAGTCGGCATCTTGAAAATCGGTTTTGTGAATTTATATTTTGAATTTTGGTCCCGTACCCCGGAGTATCATTAGCAGCCTACTGCTTCATCAAGAGCCTCTCCCCCCCTTCCTTCATCGCGCATCGGGTCGGCTCCCGTCTTCACCCATACGACTTTATTCAGGGGTTTCTGGCAGAACTTATTGGCTCTTGATCTTTGGGTTCGATTGTTCTCTGCTTGGTATTGAAACACATGGGGGGCCTCAGCCACTCAAGAAATCATCAGTCCTGTCTAAAAAGTACGCATCTCCACACCCAGATACAGATCCCAATCCTTCCCCTCTTCTCCGAAACTCAGAAGTTTGATGGTACTAACTATGACACGTGGAAGGATAACATCGTCGCAGTTTCAGAGGGGGACAGACATCCTCTTCTCCATTTACTCTCTCGTACAGGTTCCCATCTACCGGATTCTCTTCACCGACAAACCTTCCTCATTTGCACTACACTCCGAGTCTTGGATTGTTTCTTTACATGGTCCCAACCGGGAACATACTCTCGAGGGGGACTCTCCCGTTCACCATCCTTCAACAGTCCGGCTCGTCATCGACAGTACCAGCTTCTTGCGGACTCACCCAGCTCCCTGCTTCTTCGACAGGAGCTGAGAGGGGGTGTTAGCATTATATGCATCTCCTGTCTACAGTGTACTTGTGTGCACACTGCTCTGAGTGAGGGCTTCTTTGTGGGTGTGCCCGCCCCTCGTGAGGTTCTTTCATTCCCGGTTCTACACTTGTATCTGACACTATTTTCCATCGGTCAGAGGCTATTCCTACACTCAGAGGGGGCACCCACGAGACAGGGCCGAGACTGGCCGACCAGCTCCCACGCAGCAGGGGGGCCAGAGGGGGTAGGCTGGCCGACCAGCCCCTGGCCGACCAGGCTCTGGCCGACCAGCTGGTCGGCCCAGTTGGCTGACCGACCAGGCTGGTCGGTCTAGGCCATCTGGCCGACCCTCCTGGCCTTCCCTATAAAAGGGTCTTCCCCCTTCCTCATCTCTGCGCTTCTTCCAGCAGCTCCTCAAGGCTCTTGTCTTCAGCCTGCTCCTTGCCATCCCCACCGGAGCCTCCCCTCAGCTGTTCTGTTGGCTGCCCACGCTCCCTCTGCAGATCTTCTGGTGCAGCTCCTCTAGCCTCCTCGCTCCAGGCTCCTCCTGCCTCCTCGCTGCAGGCTCATCCAGCTTCCTTGCTCCACGCTCATTCAGCCTCCTCGCTCCAGGCTCCTCCTGCCTCCTCGCTGCAGGCTCATCCAGCTTCCTTGCTCCACGCTCATTCAGCCTCCTCGCTCCAGGCTCCTTCAGCCTCCTCGTTCCTAGGCTCCAGCCTCCTCGCCTCAGGTTTCTGCCTCCTCGCTCCAGGCTCATCGCTCCTCGCTCCAGGCTCCTCGCTCCAGGCTCCTCCAGCCTCCAGGCTCTCAGGCTCCAGCCTCCTTGTGCCCCTATCCTCTGCTCCAGTTCAGCCCCTTCTACAGCTTCTGTTCAAGACTCCTTGTATTACAGTTGCTGCCCTGGTTTATGGGCTAAGTTACAGCAGATCTGTTTGTGGCACATCTTGTTGTCTCTAGTGTTCTCTGTGTGATTCTGTAGCTTTAGTTTGCTTACATCTTCCGCTGCCACTCTTGACAGCTCTATCAGCCCCGCACGGGCAAGTGTTTAGTCAGTTGGGATGTTTTGTTTGATGAATCTACCACTATTTGCTGGACTGTCAAAAACAGCTCGTTGTTGATGCCCCATATATTTTTGGCAGCTTGATGCCTTTGTTTCCATCTGATGCTCAAGATGATGTTCTATCTGAGGTTGTACCTCATCCATCTGTTCATGTGCAGCCAGATATTCAGCCTCATATTTGCACACGGCTCTTGACCAGGAAAAAGCTGAAATCCAAGAGCCCAAAAAGGTCCCCCGTTGGCTCCTTGACACATTAAAAGACAGCAAACAAGACTCCTCTCAGCCCGTACTAGAGCAGCTATCCGGGAAGAGCATGCTAGTTTTGTTGCTTATGCATTGGTTGATACAGCATGCAATACAGAGCCATTATGTCATCAACATGACTTTCAAAATGATTGTTGGTTGAAGGCTATGCAAGCTGAATTGCATTCTATCCATCAGAATAACACTTAAGAGTTGTGTGATTTGCCTCTTGGCAAGAATGCCATTGGAACTAAGCGGGTTTACAAAATCAAACAGAAAGATGATGGTTCAGTGGACCGTTACAAAGCCGATGCATCTTATTGCTAAGGGCTATGCTCAGCAGCAAGGCATTGACTTTGAGGAGACTTTTGCTCCCACTTCCAGGATCACTACTATTCGCATTGTTATTGCCTTTGCTGCCCACTTTCATTGGAAAGTACATCAGCTTGATATCAAGACAGCTTTCCTTCATGACATTTGCAAGAAAAGGTCTATGTTTCCCAACCTCCTAGCTTTGAGGTTGAAGGTTCTCAAAGCAAGGTATGCCGCTTGAAAAAAACCCTCTGTGGATTGAAGCAGGCACCTCGGACTTGGTATTCCAGGATTCATACTCATTTGCTCACACTTGGCTTTCAGAACAGCCCTACAGAGGCTACCCTTTACATCCGCAAGCGTGGGACAGATTTGCTGATTTTAGTCCTTTATGTGGATGACATGCTTGTGACTAGGACACATGCTCAACAAATTGCAGATTTTAAGCTTGATTTGTAGAAGACATTTGCTGTGTCTGATCTTGGTCTTCTGCACTACTACCTGGGCATTCCATGTGCTAGCAGTGAGGGGGGCATTTTGATGTCACAATCCAAATACATTGGACAGCTTTTGCAGCGTTTTCAGTTTGAGGATTGCAAGCCAGTATCCACACCATTAGAGTCTGGTTTTCACTTCTCTTCTGAGGATGGAAGCGGTACATGTGATGTCACTCTCTGTCAGCAGACAGTTGGTTGCATAGTTCCCAAGAGTTTTGAAAACGGGAAAACGAAAACAGGCGGGAAACGGTGTTTCGGAGTTTCGGGCACCAAAAGAAACGGTGGAAACGGAGTTTCGGTTTTTAAGGTTAATAAAATATATATTATATATGTAATTATTATTAATACATGTCATACAACAAGGCCTGAGAGGACAAGGAGGAGGAGAGGAGAGGCCAAGGGCTGATAAGAGCAAGGAGAAGAGAGCAACGGCTAAGGAGAGCAAGAAGGAGAGGTTGGAGAGGAGAGCAAGGAGGAGAGGAGAGGAGAGGGCAAGGGCTCAGGAGAGCAAGGAGGATATGCTAGAGAGGAGAGCAAGGAGGAGGGGCAGCGAGCTAAGAGGGGGGTTGAAGGATGAGAGGAGAGCAAGAGGAGAGGCTGGAGAGGGAGAGCAAAAACTGCCCTACCCGTCGATGGGGTTCTAACTTCTTACTCGGTGATTGAGGCAAGTGTGTGTGTGAGCTAGTACTTTTGCTTCTATAGCTAAGCATTGGTCTCCACAAGCTCTTACATTGCTGCTCTATATATACGTTTCCTTGGATAAATTCCAGAGGCACTGCAAAAGCACAAACCCCCCCCCAAAAAAAAAGGCATGTCCAAAACGCTGTTTTTGGTTTCGAAAACGACGAACTGTTTCGGGTGCCCAGAAAACGCCGTTTCTAGGCACTATGGTTGGTTGTTTGATTTATTTATGCCATACGAGACCTGATCTACAGTATGATATCTCATAGTTGAGCACATATATGCACAGCCCATCTATGCACCATTGGCGTGCCATAAAGCCTGTCTTCAGATATCTCAAAGGCACTCAACATTTAGGCCTTCTTTAAGGGGCTGATACTTCACTTGTCATGCATGGATTCACTGATAGTGATTGGGCTGGTTGTTCAGACACTCGTGCGTCACATAGTGGTAGCTGTTTCATGCTTGGCAACCGAGAGGATCTCTTGCAATTACACACATTCAAGACTTGGTTGGCACCTAGTGAGCTTCTTGTGAAGCTCAATTTTTACAAAGACCACTGCCTAAGGATTTCGGCAGAGGGCTTCGTCAATCCAACAAGGTATATAATATAGGTCCTTCTCCCTCACTCCTTGAGGATCTCTATAGAGAAAGTCTCCTCACATAGCCTCCTCATTGAAAGTGGTCGGGCGGAGAGCATTCCCAGAGAGGGCCGCAGCTGCACTTTATCTAATTCCTGGGAGATTTAGTCAGAGGAGCATTTCCCATTCAAATGCCCTGTGTAGTACGAGATCAGAGGTCGCTACTACTACCTTTCTAAAGATGGTCTTGGATCCCTATCTCGTTTCCTGTCCTACCTAGACCAAAGATTCCTAGAAGCCTTCATCCATGAGGTTGTCTGGCATAGGGAGCGGTTGCTCAAAGCACGTAGGGGTGATCATGACAAGCAAGACCCACACAAACAGCAACCTCGAGGGTCCGAGCTAGAGCAAGAGACACGCCAAGCTCGCACGTGCACTGAGGCACAGATTACACTAGGGGACCTCCCCTCCTTGTTCACCAGAGCAGGGAACCAACCCATAGGAGTGAGTAGCACTTGTTCGCTGCAGTGCTATAGCCAAGAGACCACAACGGACAAGCGACCTATCACAGGCTGTATGCCATCACATCAGCTTCGTACATCGACACCCCCTCCTAGAGTTGATGCCCCTACTTGCTCCCACTCCGACAGCCTAGAGAGTTCTCACTATGTATTGATGTTGTTATGCTCAAGACTTTGGGTTTCCATTTGCACTCGTGATGGATGTTGATGCCCGCTTAGTGGCTCCACCCTCAGCTCATTGTATTAGTTTCTTTATTAGTCTCATAGACCCTTTGGTCTTCCGAAGATGTTTAATAAAATCTCTCTCTCTCTCCAATCCCTTTTTCTTCCTTCTCCTCCTCATTCTCTCTTCCTTCCGTTCTTATATCCACGGACGTTGCCAAAGGGCGGACAAGTTGAAACAAAATTTGGAATCGCAGTGCTTGGAAGACTCCAGGCTGTTCACTCATTGTGAGGGGGATAGTAGGATGATTTTTTCAAAAAGAATTGCTCAGGAGCACTAGCAGGCTCATGACTGAAGGTGGTGGTGCCATGGACATGTGGTACTGCCAAGATTATACGTGTGTACAAGGATGTGTTCTCTTATGCAGGACTGGACTTGGAAGAGTAGGAGCCACTGCTTGAAAGACCTATTGGGATTGGCCCACGATGTGTTGGTGAGAAGGGGTGTCAGAATGGACACCTCCCCATCTATGAGCTCCCAAACGAGGAGAGCATGGGGGAGGTGCCATGTGGACAGTGATATAGACTGCCACATGGACAGATCTAATAGAGCAGCAAGTACAATAATATTAACAGGCTGCCACATGGGTAGCATTCAAGCTGCCACAAGAAACCTTACTTAGCTGTTTGCACCTAGTGTGCACAGGATCAGTACGGAACAGAGGCGTGGTCAGTTGGGACTGTACGAGCAGTTTGTGCGCAGGTGTACGAGCATGGAAATGTAACGTGCAACGGTAATCTGATCGTGTCACAGCAAGACCTTCTTTAAACCTTTAGCGAGGAATTAGCGTTGTTTACCATAGAGAGAGAAAGGAGATGAGGGTAGAGAGAGAGTAGAGTCAACAACCGATTGGGTCCCTGTACCCATTGAGGGCCCCCTCCCCCAATCAAGGGAGAATTCGCTTTATACTAGGAGAACTCAGAAATACAAAGAACACTCTTCGAGAGAGCACGGAACGCGCTTCTAAAGAGCTCACTGTGCACACGTAGAGCAGACCCAAAGACTTGAGAGGCAACGCTGACCAATACCGAGACCTTGATGCTGTCCACACTGACGATGTAGGACGCTTCAGCAAGGCAAGGGAAAGGCTTGTGCTGTCCACCAGAATGCAGGGTTGCTGCGTGAGTGAGAGAGTGAAAGCTAGGAATGATAGATCCTATAAGAGAGCTGAGAGATGACTGAAATAAAGAGCTGAGAATGAGCTGTGTAAAGCTGAGAATGAGCTGTGTAAAACTGTTAGAGATAACTGAAAAGAGCTGCTGAAACAAATCCCAAACCTTACTCCATTCGCTGTGTTAAGAGGTCACTGCCCCACGTGTGAGCCCCCGATTTGAGGGGACAAGAGGGCAGGAGACCATAGGGGGTAGGGGAGGTGAAAAGGCAGAAGACCTACCTGTCAAGGAACCCGCGCTGCAGCGTGAAGATGGCACGACATCCTAGGCGCTCCTAGACCTGCGCACGGGCGGAGTTGGCAGCTGCAACAGCAGCCCATAAGCAGGTGGGCTGGCAGGTCAGTGCATTGGGCAGGAAGCCGACTCCCTGGTCGGCCAAAATGAGGGGGCCTAGCCCCTCCTATAAAAAGCCCCCCCTTCCCCCCGCATTCCTCATCACTTGCACTCACAACCTTGCACATAGGCAAGCGCACACGGAGAGGAAGAGGCTCGGCATCATTGACAGCACTCGCGCTGTTTGTACACGCTCACCCTTGAGCTTTTGTTGCCCACGATTGTGGAGGAATATATCTGAGTTTTGTCCTGTCTCTCTTTCAGTTTTTCTGATTGTTGTATGAGCTAGAGAGGAAGTGAGGTGTGAGTGATTCTATCCTCTATTTCCAACATGGTATCAGAGCTAGGTTCACAGCTCTAGATCGGAGTACCTCTGCTAGAAGGCGACTCCAATCAACACTCAGGTTTGCTGCATGGTCAAGTTCTCCGCTATATATTCAGTTTACTGTTCTTTATTACAGCAAGGATGGAGGACAAAGATTCTACAATCCCGAACTTCGAAGATTCAGGGAAGCTAGATGGGTCGAACTACCCGATCTGGAAAATGAAGATCCCGAGCCATCTTGTGGCCCAGAAGTTGTGGAAGCTAACAACAAGGGTGGAGGCAAAACCGGAAGACTTGTTGGACAACAAAGGGAAGATTCTCATTCCAGTGGATGGTGAAGAGCTTGAGAATTGGGAAGAGAGAGATGCCCACTCCCTAGCATTAATCATTGGGACCACGGCAGACTCTGTTCTTCCGCACATCCAGGTAGCCGAGACGTCTGTAGAGGTGTGGGCTATCCTGAAGGATTTGTATGAAACGGACAATACATCTCGGATTCTGATGCTCCAACACCAACTGCACAACCCGGACATGAATGAGGCAAACAATGTTCATGACCATCTAACAAAAGTCAAGATGGTGAGGGACCAGCTCGCGGCAGTTGGTCAGAAGATAGAGTCAAGTCAACTAGCACTGTTGACCTTACACAAGCTACCTAGAAGCTTTAAGAGTTTCGTGACTACGGTCACTGCAAGACAAAGGACCAAGCCTCTCACCTTCGAGGAGCTTGGGCCTTTACTATTGCAAAAAGAAGCTCGGAAAAAGTTGTTTACTCAATCGAACGAGAAGGCTCTCATGGCGAGGAACAAGCCCAACAAAAGTTCAAAGACTCCAAGAACAAAAACAAGACCGAGGATGCAAAGAAAAGGACGCAGATGAAGTGCTTCTACTATGAGAAGCTTGGTCATTCCGCTACAGAGTGCCGCAAGAAGAAGGCGGACCTCAAGAAGAAGGAGTCTCAAGTCCAAGTAGGAGCCAAAGACCGAATCAGCAAACGTCACGACCGGCACTCTCTTCATCATCACTGAGTACTGCTCCGCGTATGCAGTCAGTGAGGGAGAGGAAGGTTGGTATGTGGACAGTGGAGCTTCAAAGCACATGTCCAACAAAAAAGAAATAGTTCAAAACCATGGAAGATACGCATCCGATTCCAAGGTCACTGTTAGGGATAACTGGTCATGCCCTGTGAAGGGTGTCGGCAGTATTCCGTTCATTACGATTGCAGGAAACGAGGAGTTGATTTCCGGTGTACTGTATGTACTAAATTTGTGCAAGAACCTATTGTCTATCAGTCAGATGGACAAGCACAATATGTCGGTATTATTCGACAACAACAAGGTCACTATCACATCCAAGGCAAGCGGACAAGTGGTGGCTCAAGGTGTCGAGGAGCGTGGGCTATATCGGCTCAACGCTCTGTTGGTGCACGGGGACCATGGAAGATCCAGATTATGGCACGAGTAGTTCGGTCACGTCAACTATGGCACTCTCTCCGAGATGCAGAAGATGTTGGAAAGGCAAACCTTAATAGGTGTGTGTGACCACAGGGTAGTAGGTATGTTTGTCGAGCTAAGCAATGATGTAGGCAAAAATGCCACCTAGATTGATTGAGAGAATCAAGGAGAGGTTTATAGAGTGATTTGTGGATCTGGAAATGCTCTTCCATGAGCTCGATAGTCTGTTGTATCTTTTGCCTATTTAAGGCTTCTTCCACATGAACAATATACTCTCACATTTTGTGTCTATTCTACTTCGTCATGATGTTGCTCCGCCTTCACCCTCCATAGCTACCTCGAATCCCAACAAGTGATATCAGAGCCTTTACGCTCCTCCTGTAAGTTCCAGGCTCAAGTGGTCTGCCCAACCCACCGTCAACACAAATCAAATCCATAGTTTCCTTGTTGCAGAATCAACCCGTTGCGCTCCTTCTGGTTTCAATATCTTTTTCTTTTTGGATCATTGCACAATAGCTCTTTGAGAAGTTTTCCATCTGAGCTCTGTGAATAGAGCCCAAGGTTTTGTGGTTGTAGACTCCACCACATTTCTGAGCTTCCTTCCCATTTCCCAAGAAATGTTTTGTTTCTCTCCGACCTCCCAATCTCGTCATTCAGTATTTCATTGCCTGACCAGAGAGAATCATGGACCTTTCCCTCCTCAAAGATGCCTTTGATCGCGTCTCTAAGAAACAGAAGCTCTCGGAATCCACCACACTTGAGGCCATCGATGTTGTCATTCAGGAACTTGGGATGGCTTTGAACAGGCTCGGCAATGACGGCCTAGGGTTGGATGCAAGGGCCATTCTTACGGAATTGCATGCCAAATTGACCGAAATGGCACCTGTGAATGACACCGGGGAGTTGCAGAAGGATTTGAATCTGTCGTTAGGCAAGCATGGCAAGTTGCTGGACAAGTTGTTTTGCACAGATATTGCCAAGGTGTACAGGGAGGTCGACTCACATGATCGCATTATCGCTCAGATTATTGTGGTGCATTTTTACAAACAGGGCTTTCTTGATCTAGGTGATTGTTTTGTGAACGAAGCGCTGGAGCCAAGGGCTGCGCTAAATGCACCCTTTTATGAGATGCACCAGATATTGGAGGCTATGAAGGTGAGGAATTTGGAACTAGCGCTACAATGGGCTAGAACAAATCGAAACTTTTACAGAAGGGCTCTTCTTTGGAGTTTGAATTGCGTCGCTTCCAGTTCCTGCAACTCCTCCATGAGGGAAAGCGTCAGGAAGCTCTTCAATACACTCGGAGTAATTTTACCCCAATTTCTACGCGATATATGGGGGAAATACAACAGTTGATGCGCTGCCTTCTATGGGCAGACCGTTTGGAATGTTCTCCCTATTCTGATTTGTTTTCTTCATCGCATTGGGAAGATATGACTATGCAGTTTACACGAGAATGTTGCAGTCTCTTGGGTTAGTCTTATGAAAGCCCTTTGTGCACTACAATTTTGGTTGGCTGTCACGCTCTTCCAACTCTTCTAAAGATGGCGACAGTGCTGACCAACAAGAAGCAAGAATGGTAGCTTCTAAAGCAGTTGCTCGTAGAGATAGAATTAGGAAAGGAGTTTCGGTTTCACTCAATATTTGCATGCCCTGTTTTCAAGGAATCTGCGCCAATCAATTTGTCCGATTGTCGCTTGAACCAAATGCTGGTGTTGGATGGCTGCAAACAAACGCAGAAACTCTCCCACTCTACAAGTGCCATGGCAGATTGTCTTTTGAGTACTTGGTCACTATCTCTTTGTTTCAAATCGTAAATACACAACTTTGTTTTTATGTGTTTCATGGGTTCTCTGCCCAGGATTTCCCCTAAATGATTGTTGTAATACCTTGAGCAAGGGGGGGTTGAGTTTTGGTTAGCCTTTCATTTTTGGCAGACTGTCATTTGGAGTTAAAGTCTCTTTGTGAGAATCCCCTCTCTTTGTGTTTGTGAGGGAGATCTCTTATGTGAGCACTCATACTCTTTTAGGCCTTACACCAACTTTTTTTATGAAGCCCTTTTGTTTTGAGCATTCACTATTTTGTCAGGGTAAAGCTATTTGGATAGTATGTCACTTCATGTTTACCCCTATCTTCGGTTTGAGGGGGGGTATGTTGGAAAGGCAAACCTTAATAGGTGTGTGTGACCACAAGGTAGTAGGTATGTTTGTCGAGCTAAGCAATGATGTAGCCAAAAATGCACCTAGATTGATTGAGAGAATCAAGGAGAGGTTTATAGAGTGATTTGTGGATCTGGAAATGCTCTTCCATGAGCTCGATAGTGTGTTGTATCTTTTGCCTATTTAAGGCCTCTTCCACATGAACAATATACTCTCACATTTTGTGTCTATTCTACTTCGTCATGATGTTGCTCCGCCTTCACCCTCCATAGCTACCTCGAATCCCAACAAAAGACAAAGATGGTGGATGGACTTCCACCAATTGCAGACAATGATTGTGTCTGCAGGGCTTGCGTGGAAGGCAAGCAACACAGGGACAAGTTCTCACAAGAGGTTTGAGGTATACTCTCTTACTTGTTGATGATTTCAGTCGCATGACATGGGTATTCTGCCTGGCCAAGAAATCTCAGGCTTTCGAGAAATTCAAAGATTGGAAGGCCCAGGTAGAGAAGGAGAGCAGGGAAGTAATCAAAGCCTTCCGCACAAACAGAGGGGGAGGGTTCACTTCTGCCGAGTTCAATGGATTTTGCAAGAAGCAAGGGATTAAGAGACAGCTCACAATAGCTCGCATATCTCAGCAGAATGGAGTTGCTGAGAGGAAGCATAGGACCATCCCAGAGACAGGGTTGACCATGTTGCGAGGGAGAAATTTCTTGAAAGACTCCATACAAAGCTTATTATGGTAAGAAGCCCATCATATCTCATCTGAGGGTTTTTGGTTCTAAAGCATTTGTGCATGTATACAAAGATGAGCAAACAAAGCTGGATCCCCATAGCCGGAGCGTATCTTTGTGGGATGAAGAGTCCAAGGCCTACCGCCTATTCGACCCGGACAAGAAGAAGATCCTTATCACACCAGGGATGTGATCTTTGAAGAGACCGAGCCACAACTTGCCGAGGAGGTTCCAGAACTTCCAACGTTACCCCCACCCAAAGTCACCATCCGCGAGGTGGAGCCAACTGAAGACTCCGAGGAGAAGGAGGAGGAGCATGCCATTCTAGAGCCAGCTCCCAAGTCAACTTCATCCAAAGTACCTCCATTTGAGAAGAAGCTACCTCAATGGTATTTGAAGACGTTAGTAGACTCATGAGTCACAGACATACCCGACATCAGTTTCGAAGCAGGGCGGTCTCAAAGAAACATGAAGACTCCCTCTGTGAACTTCGCTTTGGTAGCTCAACTTGCGGAGCCCCGTTCCTTCCAGGAAGCGAAGGATATACCAGAATAGCAGGAAGCCATGAAGGCAGAGATGGATGCCATTTTGAAAAATGACACCTGGGATTTAGTGCCCAAACCAACCAAGCAGAAGGTCATCGGGACTAAGTTGGTGTACAAGCTTAAGTTCAAGTCAGATGGGAGCTTGGACAAGTACAAAGCAAGATTGGTGGTGAAAGGCTATGCACAGTCTGAAGAACTTGACTTCGACGAGACCTTTACCCCCACAGCTAGGATGGTGACTATTCGGACACTCATTGCCTTGGCTGCTCATCACAGTTAGCCTATCTTTCAGATGCACGTCAAGTCCACATTTTTGAATGGTAACCTAGAAGAGGAGGTATATGTGGCGCAGCCACCATGATTTTAGATTCCGGGATCCCCATCAAAAATCTGCAAGCTGAAGAAGTCCTTATACGGGCTGAAATAGGCCCCCAGAGCTTGATACCAACGGATAGATGTTTTTCTTTCAGAAGATCGAGCTTTAGCGGAGTCCATCAGAGGCAAATCTCTATCTCGACACAGAGGGGGATTTGCGGCTGGTATTGATTCTATATGTGGATGACCTCATCATTACTGAAAATCATACGAAGAAGATTGCTCAGGTCAAGAGACTTCTTATGGAGGAGTTCCAGATGACTGTGTAGGCTCACGGAAGCAAAAGGATGCACAAGAGTAGAGCAAGAAGTGGAAGCCGTCACATCAACTAGTCAAATGAAAATGAAAGTACAAAGTACTATAAAACAGAACCCTAGGACCTAGTATCCTATTGGTACCACTCGTACTAGGTGTCATAAGACACTAAAAGTACTAGGTGACCTAAGTGCCAATAACTAAAGCTACATGGCACATACCACGGCCCAGAGGGCATCAATACGATCGAGAGAAGATGGCCTACAAACACCCCTCCATGGTATGGGCTGAAGTATTCTAGAAACATCTCAGAATACCTGGTATTTTCTGGTCATGGTGGCACATGTTCATCCAAAAGGATATAGCCACCTGTAAACGTTTAAGGTATGCCAAATCATGTAACAAAGGGAACCAAGTGTAAAGCCTATGAAAAGACTTCGAACATGGGCGAGGAAGTGTCTTTGTAAACATATCTGCTATATTGTCCTCTGTGGGACGGTAGAACAACTCTATGTCTCCTGCTGACAACCGCTCTCGAACATAATGATAGTGAACTTCAATGTGCTTGGTATGCGCATGAAACACTGGATTACGCGCAATGGCCAAAGCACTCTAGCTGTCAGTGTACACCATAGTGGAGCATGTCTCGCAAATACCAAGATCTGTAAGTAACTGTCGAAGCCAAACACACTCTATTGTAGCAGTGAAGGCTGCCCTGTACTCAGCCTCACAGCTGGATGTGGCAACTATTGGTGGCCTCTTGCTAAGCCAAGAGATACATGAACTGCCAAGCAAAAAACAGTTGCTGGAATGTGACACTCTGGTCTCGGAACAACCTACCCAGTCCCTATCGATGTAAGCATGCATGGTAGGTAAACCCTGAAAACCATAGAAGAGGGCTAATATATCTGAAGACTCTCTTCCCTGCCTGCCAATGCTGTGAACTGGGCATGTGCATTAACCTACTGAGCTGACATCACTGTGCACTAGCTGCAATTTCCTTTCTGAGAATTTTGGACAATTCTTTTGAAAAGGAAACCGATGCATCTTACCCAAAAGACAACCCTCACACACATGTTTGGAAACTGTGTGAGTTTGAGGTACATCATTGGCCATGCCTTGTGAATGTAACTTGGCAAGAGCTCTATAATTGAGATGACCATTCTCTCATGCCAAAGATGAGTTTCAGCAAGCTGTGAATCTGAAATAGCAAATGCTTCAATAGAAAGTGCAGCTAAGTGATGATCAAGGTGATAAAGCCCCTTTTGCAAATTGCCAATGAGAACTATGGCATTGTCATCACGAAGATCATATACTAAGCATCTGTATCCATCAAGTATCACTCTGAAACCTGAAGTGGCAATTGCTGAAAATAAAATCAAGTTGACTTCAATTCCAGGCACAAAAAGAACATTTGTCAAAGTGACAGGATGGCCTAAAATGGATGTGAGCTGCACATCTCCTTATTAGCACATGTGACAGTCCCCCCTCGAGGTGCATTAGCTAAGAAATGAAACAATTGTTTGCAAGATGTGACGTGCTTGGAAGCACCACTATCAAAATACCAAGACTGAGCATCATTAGCAGGAAAGAATGCATCAACTTTGCAGGGATCAAAGGAGCAATGGACAGCCCATGCCCAATCATCCTGGAGAGCATGTGCATGTGAGGCATCTGCTGGCTCGTGGGATTCAATTGCATGGGAGGCATTGACTGTCAATCCTGCTTTCTTATTCTCCGAAGCAATGCGCTGCCTGCATTCTGAAATTTCATGCCCTGGCTTGCGACAATAGTTGCATCTTTTCTTCTTTGACTTATCTGCTGTATTTTGAGATGCATTGGAGGAATTGCCACTGTTAGGCGCATATTTAGGCTTGGCCCTAGGCTTGGAAGCCTTGCCTTTTCATGTCTGCTCTGAAGCAAATGCATGATCAGGAATAGTAGCTTGCCTATTAGCACGACTTTGCTCTTCCTGCAAAAGCAAAGTGACTAACTAATCAAAGGAGTAGTGGTCTGGATTACGCATGGCCACTAGTCGAAGGGTTGTAGCAAACCCTTGATATGTATATGGCAGCCCATTCAATGTGGTACTGACAAGCTGAGAATTTGGGACCACCTCATCAATATTGGCAAGTTGTTCCATGAGGTCCTTGACCTTTGTCAAGTATGCATCCATAGTGTCACCTTCATTCACGCTAACTTCCTGCAATTGCCTTCTTAAATATGCAACACGTGCCTCATTGCAAATCTGATGAAGAGAAGCCAATTTGTCCCAAGCATCCTTTGCTGTCCTGCATGACCGGATGTGTGAAATAATGATTCTCTTGCATGATAAAGCAATACAGGAATGTGCATTTGCATCTCTTGCATCCCATCTTGTTTGTTCCTGAGCTGGAGGAGCAGCAAGAGGGGTGCTAGAGGATAAAGCATCAGGAGGAGTACCCTCTGTAGAGGGACCAGCAGTAGGGGCAGCCACTGTAGCATTGGCTGGCCTCAGATCAACCCCAGAAACAATGTTCCAAAAATGCCTTGCAACGAGAATATGTTTCATGAGATAAGACCACATTGAATAGTTGGTGCCATCGAACTTATCATTGTCACGAAGAATGTCAAATAAATCATGATTGTTGCCAGCCATTGCAAATGGGACAAGTCAAAAAGCACTGACAAAGTGACTCAAAAGATAGCTCAGGGGGTACAAAGTACTATAAAAGAGAACCCTAGGACCTAGTATCCTAGGTGTCATAAGACACTAGAAGTACTAAGTGACCTAAGTGCCAATAACTAAAGCTACATGGCACATACCAAGGCCTAGAGGGCATCAATACGACCGGGAGAAGATGACTTAGGCATACTTCACTATCTTGGCATTGAGGTGAAGCAAGGAAAGAGTAGTATTTTTATTTCACAAAAGAAGTATTGCACGGAACTGCTCAAACACTTTGAGATGGAAAATTGCAAAGCAGCAGAGACACCCATGGAAACCGGTCTGAAGCTGAGTGTGCGTGATCCATCTCAGCTGGTTGATTCATCACTATATCGACTCTTGGTGGGGAGTTTGCTTTACCTTACCAATACCCGACCAAATATTTCCCTCGCAATTGGATTGCTCTGTCAGTTCTCCGCCACACCCAAGAAGGCTCATTGGGACGCAGGTATGAGGGTGCTAAGGTACTTGAAGGGTACCTACACCTACGGCATCACTATACCAGAGGCATTGAGTTGGGAGGTTTCTATGATAGTGATTGAGCAGGGGACTTTGATACCCGGAGATTGACCTCTGGATATTGTTTCTTACTCTCTTCAGGAGCCGTGTCATGGCTAAGTAAGAAACAACCTACTGTCGCCGTTTCATCTACAGAGACGGAGTACAGGGCTGCATGTACAACGGCATGTGAAGCATTGTGGCTCAGGTGGATCTTGGAGGACATGAACGTAGCCCAAGAAGATGCGACTGCGGTTATGTGCGACAACTAGAGTTGCATAGCGATTGCCAACAACCCTGTGTTTCACGCACAGACGAAGCACATCGAGGTCCACTACCACTTTGTTCGAGAACTCATCGGCGAAGAAGTCATAGAGTTGATATACTACCCGACCAACGACAACATCTCAGATGTCTTCACGAAGGCGCTTCCCAGGGAGCAGTTGGAACACCTCATTCGAGGCATGGGGATCGGCCCACAGTTGTGTCATTGAGAGGGGGTGTTAGAAGGTCACTACCCCACCTGTGAGCCCCTGATTTGAGGGGACAAGGGGGCAGAAGACATAGGGGGTAGGGGAAGGTAAAAGGCAGCAGACCTACCTGGCAGGGAACCCGCGCTACAGCAAGAAGATGGCACAGCATCCTACGCGCCTCCTAGACCTGCACACGGGCGGCATTGGGAGCTGCAACAGCAACCCATAAGCAGGGCTTATGGGTCCTTTTATAGGCCTGGCCCAAGCCAACCTGATCAGCCAGCAAAGGCCGACCAGTCTAGTCTGTTGGTGGGCTGGCAGGTCGATGCATTGGGCAGGGAGCCGACTCCTTGGTCAGCCAGTTTGAGGGGGCCTAGCCACTCCTATAAAAAGCCCCCATTCCCCCCTTAATTCCTCATCACCTGCACAGACTGCCTTGCACACAAGCAAGCGCACAGGGAGAGGAATAGGCTCAGCATCATTGACAGCATCTCGGGCTGTTTGTACACGCTCATCCTTGAGCTTTTGTTTACCCACTTTTGTGGAGGAATATATCTGAGTTCTGTCCTATCTCTCTTTCAATTTTTTCTGAGTGTTGTATGAGCTAGATAGGAATTGAGGTGTGAGTGATTCTATCCTCTATTTCCCAACAGAGATGATTCTACAGAAGCAAGATCCGGGATGTGTTATCTGTCTCATACAAATCCTTCAGAATGGCCCACGCCTCTACTGACGTGTCGGGGGTCATCTGGATGTGAGGAAGCACAGAGTCTGCCGTAGTCCTTATGATCTATGTCAGGTCAATTGGTGGGCTGGCAGGTCGGTGCATTGGGCAGGGAGCCGACTCCCTGGTCAGCCAAAATGAGGGGGCCTAGCCCCTCCTATAAAAACCCCCCCCAAGGGAACTATTACGCACTTGTCGATGTAGCTAGTGTGTCACTTTGCACCCAAGTGCAAGGGTGCATGTGACAGGAAGGGTCCTGTAGCAGATGCGACTGATGCTGGAACAGTTGCGCGGCATGCAGGTGCTTCTGGAGAAGGCTGGAGACATATGTATGGAGCTATACCAAGGGCCAGGGCAGGGTACAGACAATGGAGAACATATGGAGCTTCCACGCAGCCGTTTGGGACTTGACTGGACCAAAGAACAGACCTGGATAAGGCTGGAAAAGGGCCTATAGTCAGGCGGAATGGAGCCAGCAGTCAGGAAGGTGGTTGGGGCCTATTTATAGCAAGAACCGGCGTCCGTAGGTTTACAAACTGGGTCAGATGGTAGGTCCACGCCAATCAAGCACTACCATTAGGCGGAGTCCACAGTTTGAAGCAGTCCAGCCTGCTTCAAGGAGCAAAACAGGAGGCTAATAGTCCAGCAAGGGAAGTGGCTGATTGCAGCAACAAAGAGCTCAGAAGTCTTCTTGAAGGGCTGCCTTCACAGCAGCGAAGGAAGACAGTCAGGGAAAAACTTCGGCTGTCTTCAGAGAAGCAAGGAGGTCAAGCATCATAGCAAAGCATGCCTTACGAGAGGTTGTCCAAGAGGTGCAGCCGAAAGGAGTGTTTGTAGGGGCCACATACATACCCACATAAGCACTAGGTGGCGACATGTTTTGGAGGTGCCACAAGGAGGTAGGAGAACAGGTTATGAGTGTTACAAGGGTGTGTTACAAGGGTCCACATCTAGTCAGCACTCTGCTGATAAAGGGTCATACATTGTACACTAGTCAGCACTCTGCTGATAAAGGTTCGTGTAGATTGTACACACATCTTTTGTATTCAACGAATGTTAGATTTGAATATTACCACTGTGTGAGTTCCTGGGCTATCTCTATATGTTTGAGCTTCTGCTGCCTGCCAGATGCATTGGCCTAAGCAAGCAACCTCCCCCACTCTCTTTTCTAAAACAAGGGCCAAGGAAATCACTGTGATGAAGGTTACGGGATGGATATAGAGAAAGGGGCAGAATAGCAGAAAGGAGTGAGAGGAAGGGGAAGATAGCAAAAGGAATAGATGAGTAGGAGAAGCGAGGGGAGATAGTGTGTGAAAAAGAGAGAGAGAGAGAGAGAGAGGTACGGGAAAGACTCACCTGGAAAGGCTTTTTGGTTGTAGCATGCTCTCGTACTCCCGTTTTGCTAAAATCTTTCTGTCGCTCAATAGGTAAGCCTTCACAATCAGCTGCTAAATGACCACTTTGACCACAAAGAAAACACTTTTCACGTGGAAGAACCACCTGCAGTTTGCAGCTTTTACTTTAGAGCAGACATCAGTTCTTTTTAACGTCTGAGTCCTACAAGCCACTAACATCACACACACACACACACACACACAGAGATGGTCTTACATACCTCTCGCAAAATTGAAAAATGAATTTCATGGGTTGCAAGAGCAAGCATTATCAGGTCAGCATCCTGAACAGCCACAAGAAAGTCAGCTACTCTATATAGCAAGAGTGCAGCTGGCCAAGACTGGCCAAGACAGAATCACTGTCAAGAAGTAGGCAACCACTTACCAGGCCATACAAACAATGACGTGTGTTAGGATCAAAGCCATGAAGGTTTCTTTGAAAACGAATATACGAAATAATTTTATGCTCCCCTTCTCCTGGACAGTTCGCATCAGAAAGGATAACCTGGCAATCAGATCTGCTTAAGGATCTCCAGCAATTGCAATTCAATTTATTGTAGATGTAAGTGAGATCATGACTGTAGCAAGCTACATAAGAAGCCTTACTTTGAGTTGTCGCCATGCTGGATCATGGTTAAGGCGGAGATGAATGTAGTATCGAAGGGCTACTGCCAAACTGTCCATGAAAGCTGTTCCTGGTGTAATCACATTTGAATCCTGTGCTTCTGACCTCTCCTTGGTGGGTATAATACGACCCTCTGCCTCAAATTCCTTGCGGAGCCTTTCTTCTTCAGCAGCCTGATAAGTATCTCTAAATTCTGATTCAGTCTTGAGAAAGACAGGAGAAATCTCCATGTTTCCGTGCAATAACTCGATCGTGACAGGATGCTTAACAATGGCTAATGTGTTGTTAATTATCAGCTTTAACTGTACACAATTGATATAACATGACAGTACATACGCGCATACAACTACTCGTGCTATTCCCTGTTCCCAAATTTTAGAATTGAAACTTCCATACATTATGCAATCTTCAATTTTGCAGAGTCTAGCAACAGAGCTTTCAATTAAAAATATCTGTAATGCATTGTCATGGCAATTTACAACATCAGTGCCAACACAAGTAGCAGGTACAAAGATGCATCCACCTTGTATCAGTACACTCAAGAAACAAACCATATGCCCCTTCTGTGAGGCACTTTAATTTATTATGCAAGGTAGTATACACAGATTGTGAAAATATCACAGTTTTTACACCTCAAATAAATTTCAGCTTTTCAATTTGATTAAACCCCAGTCGTGAATATGTCTATCCTGATGCAGTGAAAGAAAATTGTCACATGAAAAAGGCAATTTGAGTAAAATGAAAAATGAAATCTTACAGCATCTGCAGCATCTTTAGCAGCTCGAAAACGACGAGAGCGTTGCTGGTTCATTTTTGCCCTCGGTGCCACCCCATCTTGAAAATCTCATTAACTATTAAGTCAGTCACTTCCTATAGTTGCTGTTGAGAAATAAAATGGCATGATGGGAGCCAGAGCTTAGAACCCCTGCTCTTTATAATCTTCCATGTTAAGCGACAGTCCTAACATCATAGAATTGACTGGCCATTCTAAATGCTACAGCTAGTACAAAAACATGATGTCAACAGTTTGCATACCAATGGCCATGTACAAAAGCTTTCTTGGTCGCACCATCACAAAAAGCCGATCAATATAATCAAATACACATTGAAAGACTTCCTCAAATGTTTTTGGTGCGGGCTGCAAGGAAAAGTAAACTTATAGTAAATGAGAGAAAATTTTGCCGGTAATATCAAAAAGTCAACATTGAATTTCACCACATTCTGATTCTCACAGCTGGACCTATCACACAGGACAGTTTTACACAACAGACACTTTTTTGCAATTGTGAGAACAAAACACTCGTACCCTGTCTTCAGGATGGAAGCAAGGATGAATAATGCCATTCATATCAAGATAAAGGTTGTCAAACTCCATTCCATTGGGATTTGGTTTGGTTGTGTCTACTGGTTGAAGTCGTCCTTCAGTGTGCTGTGGCTCCTCTTCAACCACATCTACTACTATACGAGGATACTTGTCTGCTAACCACCGGTAAAAAGCTGGAACTCCCATCTCTACATACACAATTCAGAAGAAGCCGCTTGCCTTGCCCATACAACCGCTCCAAAAAATCTGCGATTACTTATGGCTTTCCCAAAACTATTACTGGCTTGCCTCCACTGGAAGTAATCATGCATTTACTCCCATTTGTGTAGCTGTAAGGAACTTCTCATACAAGCTGTGCTCGAGAAATCTGGTAGAAGTATTTTGCGTGGGAAAGGTCTATACGACCGGAAAATAATTCACGAAAACTAGCTAGCAATGGTAAGTCTATCCTAAAAATTTGAGGTCAAGGGACGTGCTACGAAGACAAATTCCAACAACAGACGATTTGAAATCTAGTATCTCGAGAACATATATTGCATTAATAAAGAAAGCGAATATTTGCCCGCAAAGGCACTCTATATTGTATCAGTACAAGAATATAATCAAAGAAAGCTCGTAAGGACGGAAAAAGAACAACTCCTCAGACTGATTACAAAACAGAAAAAATAACAACAGCTAAGGGAAAGCAAGGAGACGAAACTGTTTGGGAGCAGAGAAATATGCGAAATGAACACAAGTGATGAAAAGCACAGCCCAATTTAAAAAGAAAGGAGAGAGCGAGAATGTGCGCTAAAAGGAAGCGAGTGTTGCAAAAGCGAGGAAGGAGGCAGCAGCAACGAAGCGGATGGACCGAACCAAAAAAACAAGGCCCTGGATGATCGAAGCTGCGAGGTCAAAAGGAGAAGAAGAAGAAGAGGGCAAGGAGGGGCATTGAGATGGGGGAAGAAGCAACAAGGAGATGGAAGGAAGGGGAGGAAGGAGGGACGGGGAGGAGGCGGAAGGGGAGTTTGACGAGCAACCACCAAACGAGCAAGGAGAATCGAAGCTCAGGGATGGAAATCGAGGGCGACATCAATGAGCGCTGCTGCTGCTGCTGCTGATGATGATGCTGGGGAAGGAGGAGATGCGATGGGAAGGGCATGGAATTGAGGCAGCAGCGATGAGCGGTTGCTGGAGTTGTGATCGATCGATCAAACGAAGAAGGATTCTAGGGTTTGCGAAGGAAGAGCTTGAAGCTCATGGCTATGGCGGAGCTGCTGCTGCTGCAAGGTGCTCCAAAAATCACTACCTTTTCTTTCGATTGTGAATCGACGAAGACGATGACGCTCTAACTCCACCCGCCTGTCACATTTTAACTCGGGTTCCCCGACGGATACCCAGAGGTCTAAGGTCTCCCGGAGCAACACTACTAGGCAAAACAACACATCACCAACTTCCTCAATCCACGATCATTTGCACGTAACTTCAATATGATTTCCGATCGCATATCTCCGGCACACACCCACAGGTCTAAGGTCTCCCGGAGCAACACTACTAGGCAAAACAACACATCACCAACTTCCTCAATCCAGCATCCCTACCCGATCATTTGCACGTAACTTCAATATGATTTCCGATCGCATATCTCCGACACACACGTGCCCTATCTATCTGTCTACTCCCCCACTCCTACTTGTGCCGCTCACCCCACCCCGCTAGCAAGCCACTCTGCAGCACTGTGGCTGAAAATTCCATCCCAACATTCCAACACTCGTCCGCCGATCGCCTCTATCAAAAACCATGAAGTCTCTCTCTTCCAACAAATCTGCGGTACATTTCTCTATGTTAGCATTGCTTTGCCAAGCCCATCAGCTTGCAAGAGCTCAGGACACACAGGGATGTAGTTTGCCCTAGAGGTCACCTACCTAGTGGACATGCAATTGTTGACTCACGAGGAGCCCCCTAAGCGTCTCATAAATGCTCTTTTCAATTCTTAGGGCCTATACACACACGGGCTGCCGAGCTAGGCCAATCAAATCGCAAAGATTCGATCCCCCTCTACACCATGCTAGAGTCCACGTTCTACCAGTGTTTTGCTTTTGACTAGACAAGGGTTCTTGGCTACCCATACTTGGATGCTTTGTCTCCAACCCGATTGCAAGAGACTTGCAGGCTAGAGCTTCACTTTCATGCATTCACACTTGCCTAGAGACTTGGGGACTTGGTGTGTAATGGGTTGCGCCTTTTCACGCCTACACATCACACTTTTTAGCTACCCAACCACAAGTTGGGGCACCTTAGGCAGCGTGTACCAGCTTACTATCGCCACCTCATGCATTAGCGTCATTGGTCCGCTTCTTCGACTCAATTCAATCATTTGACACTGCCTAACCTAGATTGTAGCATTCTGCTATTTGACACTCGCATTTGTGTACTACCTCACATGCCATCACATAGGCACAACCTTGTGGTAAATTTGATTCAAATGGGGTGCATAATATTGGCTAAGTCACATTCTCTTGAACCACACATGATGAGTCGTTGAGGATTGCCTTGCCTTACCCAAGGACTTAGGTCGACTTGTAGAATGTTCAGTTTGGGCTTATCTCGAAGGTGATGAGTGAGTCAAATCACGAGATCACGAGTTGACTTAGACTCAAGCTAAGCTTCTAAGTTTAAGCCTTCCTTCTCTGGTTTCTTTTTCTTGCCAGCTCCCAAAAGTCCCCTCTTATATCATCAGTTTTCTTTTTTGAACTCCATTGAGCTCTTCGCAAAGAAAAACCTCGAGTTTTCTTTTTTGAACTCCATTGAGCTCTCCGCAAAGAAAAACCTCGACTTATCCTTCTAGCATTAAACTACTCCCCACAATGTTTGAGCATTTTGCCATATTTAATGCTACACTTCCATATTTATTGCCTAGATCCAAAACTATGATTTTGTCAACATTGGGGGTTGGCTTGTTAATGTGAGCACATGGTTCCTAAGGCCCATGCCCTGTGTTAGATTCCCTTTAGACACTCATAGTTTTTGTATATGGGCCCAAGGGCCTCACTGAGGGTCTTGAATAAAGACAACCTTGTACGCCCTACGAACTTGAATGGCACACACTCAAAGAGATATTATGTGGCTAAGGGTGATTTAAATAATAAAGATTTTGAAAAAGGAGAGTAAGATTTGCCCAGTAATACCACATCTCCGCTACACTAAATATAGTTATGTGCACTTCCACTCAATGCCTGCAATTAAGGATTTTATTTTTGAAATAACCATTAAAACCATTACCTCTTCCACACCATGAGGATAGGCTTTGTTTTCTTTAGCCTTTCTTTAAATACATTCCTTCCACTATCCCTTACGTTCCCTAAAAAGAAAGGCTTGCACATACTAGGCAAGTACATTGATGTGATGCCATCTAAGGTTTGTACTACATTTGCCACTGACCCTTTGTGTTTTCTTACCTGTCTTTGCGGAGCCTTGTATTCCATAAAGTCGTAAGGAGGAGTAAGGAGTGTGTAGTGAGCAAAAGCAAAAGAAGAAGGAAGTCCCTTCATGAGCAACATCGAACTCCCCTCCTTTATCAAAGCAAGAGAACATGACCCCTCTTGCATTAATTTGCATTCATTTACGTGGTTAAAAAGCAAGGTGTAACATGAACATGATGGTAAGTCAAAAAAGAATGAGTTTCTTTTTTACATGGCAAGTCTGCTCACTTCATCTCTTATGTCATTTATAAATGTGCATGTAATCTGCATATCCATTATGATTAAGTAGCAACATAGTGGAAACTCTTGTTTTCTTTTATTATCCATAATATTGTTGCAAAAGGTCACATTGTTTATGGCAAGCTTTCTATTCTTCACACTTTCATATTCTTAGTGCCATCTTGTCACCCCACAAAAGCCCTTATGAATGCACAAGCATTCACAACAACGATTTAGACATAATTGGTACTAGCTCCATTAAAAGTCATCTTTAATCATTTGCTTTCGATAGACAATCATGCACTAAAGCATTAAATTTTTTATGTTATTTCTACTAGATGTATGTAAATTCTAAAATCACACCCCAAAAAATCACATACAAGATCTACATTGATGTCCTTTTCATATGTTTTACCCAAAGACCTCCTTTACTAAATCAAATGGAATGTCGTTGTCCTCTCTCTCTCTCTGTCTCTCTCTCTCTCTCTCTCTCTCTCTCTCTCTCACACACACACACACACACACATACATTGTTCATTGTGCCATTTTGAGGCAACAATAGTAGCAACAAGCCTTTCAATATCAGATTCTAAGTTTAGTTGAGCCCATCATTTGGCCTATGGCTTTGCTCTTTCAATATGAGGCAAGAGAGATAACAAAGCTCTAATGTACCTAATCAGGAACAAAAAGTTGTGTCTTTGCAAATGCAAGTCCAAGGTTGCCTACAAGTAGTTATATTGCCTCCCTTGGTTGCCAATTCATACCATGTGGCTAAAAGCTAAGCCCCCAAGGTTTTGTCCTCGAATTATCTACTCATCAATGTAACATGAACTTTTCCTTTATGTCTATTTATACTAAGAAATTATGGTTAACAAAGTATGTCTTAAGGAAGTGGAACAAAAATGAATTTTATGGATATTAATATAAAAAAGGAGAGGGTCCACAAGAGTACTTATTCCTTGGAACCTATGGATTAGCTTATTGTGGTTGGCCCAATGACCCAACCAATGATCCAACAAGTCCTAAACATGGCTAATGGCATAATCTAAGACCCAAGACATTAGGCATTACAAAACATTCACCTTGATAGAGTAAAAAGATGGCAATGTTGTCTTGTTAAAACTGCAAGCAATATGCAATCATGGAATGTGAAAAACTAAGAGGCATCTCTCAACCATGGAGAAGGGTGGAGGCATTGTTAAATTAGATGAAGTTCAAGAAGGAAATGCAGTTATTATGAAGGACATAGGTTTGTATGGTCCCTCCAAGTTGAGAGCTAGAAGGTTTCTTTCATTGATAGGAGGCTGTTTCACGTGCTATTGTGCGGATTATCTCAGGGGTGAGCCTTGATGTCAAGGGAGACCATGTTGACACTTTACATGAGATGAACTGAACAAGGAGCCCCAGTTATCCCTTGTAGCTTTGGTACACGAATGACCAGATTCATATGACGTCATTTAAAAGCACTTTTTCCTTTGTTTTGATTACAGTAAGTGACAACTAAGTCATGAGAAAATGTTGCTTTATTGGTCTTCAAAAGACGGTTTATGAATAAGGATTTGGTGGGTTTTTCTTTTTGATTTGCTCTTTATTTATAAGACAACATGACGTATGGGGTAATACATCAAGTCATGGATTGGTATGCATCAGAAAAGAGTATTGTTTAAACTTATGAGACTTGAAGAGTTTCCTACATATGTATGATTTGTTACTTATGTCTAATAATGCTATGGAGTTTATAGCCCCATAAGAAAGTGAATAGCTCCATAAACATAGCCTTCTAGGCTTGGTTGAGTCCCAAATATGCTCAACCAATTTACTGCAAGACTGTCATAGAAGTATAGAGTTTTGGCAGGCACTTATTACATTTTCGAGCAACAATGAACAGGATTAATGATAATGATTAGGCTCCATTTTTTGGACTTGTAATGGATTTTGTCACTATCATAGCCATTTTTTTAGTAAGAAGAGAAAAGAAAAATGATGGTGAATTTGTGGTAATGAGTGTGAGGCGTTATTCTAATTCTCTTGCTGACAATTTAGTACTTTAAACATGCTTGGGGATCCAAAATAGCTCCTAAGATTGTATTTTGTAAATTCTTATAGGAGGACATGGATGACAACTGCACAACAGCACTGAAGCTTGTCTTCCCACTTGCAAACTAACTATGGTTGTTTATGGTGGATGGCGGCAGGTGAGCTGATGTACTTTTTCTACAAGGTTTGCATGATACTCCTTTGGTTGTTATGGTTGGATCTGGGTGCCACAGTACATTGGGAGTACATTCTGCGTGCAAGCTATTCGAGCAAAATTTTGTCTTGACATTATATGCAACTAGTCTCTGACAAGAGGCCTACTAATAAGCCATTATAGTTTTTGGCACATTGTAGTGTACTTTTGGATATTACTTTTTTGTTCTAGCCTTTGGTTGATAAATTAGGAGCTCTATGCAATGAAGGTAACTTGGGAACATTTTTCTGTTATGAATTTACTGTTCTATTGTTCCACAAGCATTGTTTCAGCCTCTTTTATGGGGTTATGTACTTTACTTTTTGTTATAATGGGCTGGCTCCTTCTTGTTAATGTTTCTCATTAATTTTGCCCTGGTAACCCCTAGACAAGGATGTAATGGATAGTTGCAAGCACACTTGATTGTTAAAGAAATAATGGTAATTTTTCACATAAAATTTGACAGAAACCCCTCTACTTGGGATATATAAGGATCAACAAAAATTTGTTATGCATTTATTCATTGAGGTATTGATACTGCAATATACTTCTATCATGGAATTACTTAGGTTGGTCTTGCTTGCAATTAGACTTTGATTGGCCACTTATCACAAAATTTGGGTCAAGAAATGTATTATGTTGGAATTGAATGGGTTTGGAATCTTTATCACTAATAGGGTAGTTTTGGATATGGTACCCTCCCAATCGACACTAATAAAAGGTAAAACTAATATTTTCCCTAAATTCTCTTATATAATGCATGATATGAAGGAATAGTTCTACCATATAAGTGAATATAGGACATGACCATACATTTTTTATTTTTGTTAAAATACAAACAATAAAAATAACATGGGGAACCCACTCATCAATACACCTAAAAGTTTTTAAATTGATGGAGAGGGTAAACACAACATCTCTCATATATTTTTCTCCATGTTCATATAAATGAGATGAGAAATCATGGGGAAGTAGTTAAACTTTAAGTTTTCCAAATGAAAATTTTAAAGGTAAAATGAAAAGGACCTTTATTTTTATAAATGTTACTCAAGAAATTACTACTCAATAATTATTAGAGCAAGATTTAAGGGGGTGCATGGGTAATCATAAAAATATAGGAATCCCTTGCCATGTGTTTATGGTACTTTCAAAGCTATGCATTTTTTAGTGCCCCTTATACATGAACAAAAACCTTGGATAGGTAGACACAAACATTGATTTTGGGAGACAACAACATAAACATTGAAGTTTTCCATATCCCTAAAAAGGTACAAATGTGATTGAGGTCATACCAAGGCTAGTCAGCTAAAAAGCTTGATAGCCTTAAAAGTTTACAAGATGAAAGAGATTGATATATCCATTCCCCTAGTTTGGGCAACACCTCAACAAGATGGCGTATAATTTTCCCTACCGAAGGAGACCTTCCTGTCATGTCAATGACTATGAGATGCAAAGATGATATATCATTTTGCCTAGTTTTGGGCATATCATTTTGCAGGAAGGGAGTGGGAAGGTAGTTGTCTAGAAGTGAATTGGTAGAGCCATCTTTCTTATCTATAATTGTTTGTGGGCAAGTCCTTGCATCATTTGTGGGGTGACACTTTGATGTCAAGGAAATGAAGGAATTGATATATCAATTTGCTCAGTTTGGAGTTTGTTGGGGCTCATCACATAGGAGCATCTCACTTGAACAAATGATTTTATCAAGCCTTATATGTGCAAAATACCATGGGAAGTCTCCAGTGGGATGTGATTGGGCACTTGAGAAGAGGCTCTTGTTTCCAGGCTATAGGCCAACTTGGGTAATGAATAAAATCTTATGTGTGCTTAAGATTCAAAGAAGCATAGGTGATCACATGAAGGTGCCACACAAGGTGCTATAGCTGGGGAACTCATAAACTCTAGTAAGAGGAAAATTTACCAACATTTGTATGTCTTGCATAAGACAACTAGAGGAGCTTGGGTTAGAATGTAGGCATAGAATTCTCTCTTGTTATTCATAGTACCGTGGCAAACACCGCTCTTTCAATCCACGAAGCATCAGCTTACCCTCCATTGCCTTTCTTGTTATGTAAAAATTATATAGTTATTGGCCTTTTGCCAATCCAAGATTGTTGCTGGCAAGAATTATCCTATACCTCTAGATGCTAAGGGAAAACTTAATGCATGCATTTTTATTCATTTGCTTGCAAAAGGTTGATGTAGATAGGTACTAAGTAGTTACTTATGTGTGTGTTTTTATTCGCTTCCTTGGGGGAAGGTTGATGTTGCTATTCATTTCCTTAGAAAGGTCGATGTAGATAGGTATTGAGTAATTGCTTGATTTTCTTCATCTTCCATTTTAGTTTCGCATCGAGCAATGAATTGGGGATATTTATGAAGGATGCCTATGTCTCCACCCTTAACAAATAACTTATGTCACGATGAGTATTTCTTAGCTTTTGAAATATATAAAAGGTGAATCTTGAAGTACCAACATCCACCTCATCAACCATCCTTGCATCAAAGTTATTTTAATCAAATATAGAATGGCCTTATGATTTGTATAAAATAAAAAAGGATTATTGTTTGAACAATTGAAGATTGTGTGTGTTGGGTTAATGTTGGGAATAGGCCTAGTGTGTGTGTTTGTGTCCTAGTACGAGTGTCCCTGTGTGTGTGGGTATGAATATGCCCTTAGGTAGCAACTTGATCCACTTGACTAGATTAGATTTGATTTAATTATGGTGTGACCAAGTCCATGATGTGTGTGAGTGTAAGATAAGGCTATCAAGCCTATAAAAAGGCACCATTCTTTGTGCCTATCACATTAAGAAATCTACTCTACATTTGTGCCTCTTGTCTCACTAGTGTGAATGCCCTTTCTCTTTTATCTCCACCATGGAATTCCAACTACCATGACCTTGTGCTATACTACTATGTCCTGAATGGTATTTGAGATGATTTCCTCCTCTCACCTAGTTGTAGCTAAATAGATAAAGTTTGTGGATTTTGTGATTCCACCATGGAAGGTCCCTCATAATTTGTTTCTCCTCTCCTTTGCACGTAGCTGCTGAACTCTAGTTCGATGAAGTGTATAATCTCACATCCAACCACCTTATAGTAGCGTGTTGGCACAAAGGGGGGTGTTGAGAATTGTGGTGCTATGGAGCACTAGATGATGTGGTAAGTGGTAGAAGAGTGGGATGAAGAGAGAAAGTATATGAATGGATAAGAGTGATTAGAATCGATGATGATTGGATGGACAAAATTGAGAGTATGAGAGTGTGACAAGTGTACTAGAGTTGATAAGAAGGATCATGCACTCTTACCTATATATTGAGACACAACCTAATGGAAGATGGTCACCAATTGCTCATGTTTCTATCTTCTTGCCTATATATTGAGGAACAACCTAATGGAAGATGGTCACTTGCTCATGTTTCTCTCTTCTTGCCATGGTGATTTATTTCGACCCCCCATAGCCTTCCTCATTCACGTCAAAGTAGGATGAATGAGAAGATTTCTTAGAGAATATAGATTAGACAAAAAGGGATTCTATTATGTGAGGCCAAATCGGCTAGAGACAGAAATGACTCTGACTCTGCCCAAACTCGACACACGAACAACTCATCCTCTAGAAACCTAATAGACCTTGACTATAGGACTCGGACTCCGTTTTGTACTATCATGAGATTGACATAGGTGGTGGGTACTACCCACTGTCCTTTAAAGCAATGAAAGGGTTTTGACATTTGCCCTCTTGTTGTCAAGCCTTTTCAAGCACTACACTTGCCTACAATTAGGCCTCTCCATTTGGCTTAACATTCAACCTCTTTCTTGGCTTTTGTGCTTCCCTCTTTATCCTCTTAAGAATTGATGTTTCCTCGCCAGAGTTGACTGAGGGGTTGCTATCACATGGGAGGTGTGGAATATCACCATGCTTGCATGTTGGGTTGTAAAATCGGGGGATCGAGCTCTCCTAGTCATGAGACAACATCCTAATGAAACACTAATCTAAGGAGGATGCAACCTAAGTGCAAACATGATGAAGAGAGTGCTCATGACATGTACCTCAAGTCAACTAGGTTCCAAGATAGATTAGCTTGGATTCATAAACAAAATCTTGAGTGTATGTGCATTTCTCTATTGTGCTCAACAATACACGATAGGCCTCTTATATAGAAAGTGCCCTTTAAATAGTCAACCATGTGGGATCCTCTCATCCACATCTCTCCTTGTGGATATCCTCAATCCACATCTCCACATCATGTAGTCCACATCCTAGGGTGGCTACTTTGATTCTTTCCTATACCATACCTTAGCCTCTAATTCATGTGCACACGGCACCATATCTCAACACCTCCCCTTGGTGCCATGATCCTTTGGCTACTGCAAGGTGGTCAGATGTGAGTTACAAGATCAAATCCTCCCCTGGGTGCCTACATAGCTACTCTCAGGTGGTCAGGCTTGATTTACAAAACATATAGGCTGAAGGTGGCAAGGTTGTTGCTTCTCAATGCTTGATGTCGATGGCGTTCGCATCTTTACTCGATGTAGCTTGATGCATGACGCTTTGTTCTTCCATGTGCCTTAATGCTTTATGTGTGGATGCCATGCTTTGTGCTATGGTCATCCCATGCACGTCTATCAAGTCAGAATCATTGTTAGCAATTAGACACTGCCATTGAAGCAAAATAAAGCTCATGGTAAGACCTTTGCAACAAATGGAGAAGCAACGCATAAATGCCAAAAAAAACATGCCAAAAGTTCAGATGACTTTTCCTTTTTAGAGTGTGTGCAAATTCCTCCTGGATTGCAAGTTACGCCTTATCAAAGTGTTTGTGAAGAAGAGGGGGCCTTGATGATGTAGTATGGTTGTTCACATGCTGCTTGCAGGATTGTGCTTGGCAAGGAGTTACTATGTTGAGGTGGCCCTATGCCATGTGGCAGTCGTTTAACTTCAATTTAGTTAACCTAAGGTTTAAGCAAACCTAACTATGGTCCAAGTATTGAACCTAAACCCACTAACTTAACCACATCTAATCATGGTTAATTTTTATCTTTGCCACATGTCTTTGCCTAGGGGTTGCCATGTGTCCCTTAAAGAGATCCTTTGGAAACCTTAGGGATTTCTAATGGAGATTTCTGCCTTCATCACGACTGCGCCACTTCTGATGGAGATCTTTTAGAGTCGCATCTTACATGCATACTGAGTACTTTTCCTAGGTTTGTCGTTTAGGCTGGTCAGTCGTTGGGAAGGAGACGCCATTAGGAGGTCGACTATAATTTAAGTCGACCGGTTATATGCAGGCTGGAGTCCCTTGGAGAAGAGGAGCCAGCCATGGAGCGTCTGGCGGCTTGCAGCTCGTTGGAGCTTCTGGTGCTGGAGTTCTATTGCAAGCTAGACAACTTACAACTACAGGTTGTTGCTGAGAGCTCTGCCGCTGGCTTGATGGATGTTGGAGGTTGTGACTGGCAATGTTGAACTGGGGCAATAAGGTGGACGATTAGAGGGCTTCCTCAGTTTGAATGGGCTCTTCTTCAACATGCTCTTTAACCTCAACGGCTTCCTCTTCATAAATATCCGAGAGCTTGTATCTAGTTGCGTAAGCAATGTCCTCATCCATAGAGTATCGGTCTGCCTACTCATTCAAGGCAGCCAAATCATCATCGAAATTGTTGTAGGGGCTGCTTACAGATTTGGGCAGTGGCGATCGATGGGCTACTGAGGTTTTCTGCTATGGATTGGTCATTATATAAGTTGATGGGCGTAGCTTGCTGTAGGAGCCTGATGCCATTTATGAACTAGTCGATGTGATGAGCTCATCGTTTGAGCTAAGACGTCCAGCCTTAGGATTTGGGTGCACTGTTTGAAGGAGACCCAACATTGTAGTCATCGATGAGCTTGGCTGTTGGTAGGCGTAGAAGCCCGTGTTGGAGCTTTTGGCTAGGAGATGTAGTCAAAGCGTTGTGGAGTCACCAAAATCAGGCCGGTGGAAATTGTTGGAGATGAATGCAAGGTCGTTGGGGATGTTTGCAAGCCTTTGAGGAGCTTGTGAAGGCTACTAAGGCATTGATGGTGGCCTGTAGATCTGTTGCATGCGAGTTAACCTTTCGTTGATGAACAGGTTGATAACAGCTTAATGCCTGAGTCTTTGCTTGCAAGGAGAAGTCATGTAGATTTGTGTAAACCTTACCACTCAAGCATGAGGTCCAATCAAGAGACTCTCTCTCAATCTATATCTCTCTCTCTCTCAAAGAGCTGAACGGAAATATGGACGGAAATTTTTTCTTCATAAGAACTGAAATCCTTCACTCAATGGTAATGAATGGAGTAAGCTCGCAATAACTCAATCTCTCAAACTAAAATTAACCTAGGAGAAAACATAAACTCCTAAGGCGTGCCTACAACTAATCAAGGAGAGCTAGACCTAAGCTATGATACCATGTAAAATCGGGGGATCGAGCTCTCCTAGTCATGAGACAACATCTTAATGAAACACTAATCTAAGGAGGATGCAACCTAAGTGCAAACATGATGAAGAGAGTGCTCATGACATGTACCTCAAGTCAATTAGGTTCCAAGATAGATTAGCTTGGATTCATAAACAGAATCTTGAGTGTATGTGCATTTCTCTATTGTGCTCAACAATACATGATAGGCCTCTTATATATTCAGAGTGCCCTTTGAATAGTTCACCATGTGGGATCCTCTCATCCACATCTCTCCTTGTGGATATCCTCAATCCACATCTCCACATCATGTAGTCCACATCCTAGGGTGGCTACTTTGATTCTTTCCTATACCATACCTTAGCCTCTAATTCATGTGCACATGGCACCATATCTCAACATGGGTCTCACCACTTTGCTTCGAAAAGGGGTTTGTTGGGTTAATTCATACCCAAAAGTGTGGGAATTAGGCCATGAAAGTTCCACTTGACTAGATTAGATTAGATTAGATTTTGGCATTACCTCATCCATGACGCGTGTGAGTGTGAGAAGATGAGGCCAGCTAGCCTTTAAAATGGCACTGTTGTACTTGCCTATTGCATCAAGGAACCTACTCTACATTTGTGCCTCAACTTTGTGCCGTGTGTCTCAATCAAGTGAATGCATTCTCTCTCTTATCTCTAGCATGGGATTCCACCAGTGCACTATGCTGCTAGGTTCTACATGTAATAGGTATACCATTCCTAGGGTGCCCCTTACTACGGTACTTCTATGGATGAGTAAACATTCAACTAGCATAGAAAATGGGAAAATCAAGGCTTCTTTTAATTGAGCCCAAATAAAACAAATGGTAATTGTAGAAGCTTCTAGAGAATCCTAAAAATTTGAGGTGTCTGATGTAGGTTTGCCTCCCCAAGTTGTTGACAGTCAGAAAGCTTTTGAAGGTCCACATTCCACTAGATGGGGCTAGCCATTTTTCTCTAGCTATGCTCTTCATGGAGTTTAAATGTGAAGAGATGGATTCTCATCTATCCAATTTTAGCTCAAAGAATTTGATGAGCAAGCTAAACTTGGAACACCTCCCTGTGCTCCAAAGACAAGCTCAAGATGGTTCCATTCAGCATGAGTAGTCTCACAGCCATCAATGTGGTGGATAAAAGATCTTAGTGCAATTATTGCCAATGCTTTTTCATCCTTGGGTAACCATGATGCCTCTTCTTCCTTGGTATTGGGTTTCTTCTCTTTTCCATTAGCAATATTCCAGATTCCCTTTTTCCTGAGAATAAATTTTAGTTTGGTTTGTATGGAAACCTTCACCCTCAAATTTGTCAATCTTGGTTTTAGTGGCCATTTGGGAAGGTCTTACCACTAATGTGCCAGTGTCTAGTCCCTTACAAAGATAGCATTCAATTCAAAATATATCATAAATGCATCATGAGCATTTACCAAAACTGTCAAACCGCAGGACAAGGCTCCAAAGATAAGATTGAAAAATGCCTCAGACCACTTCCAATGGTCAAACATCCAAAAGGCAAAAAATAACTGAGATAATAATGAAACTTTCTAGAACTTAACCATATTCAATGGTTCATGTTAGAAGAAAATATCACTGTTACCCCCAAATTGAACAGTTTGAAGTTGGAGGGTGCAATTGAAGCAAGCAATGAAGGGGCTTTTGCAATGGAATGAAAGCTCTTTTACCATAGAGGATCCCCTAGAGAAGAATTGCGCAATGCTACGTCAGAACGTCTGTAAGAGTAGCACCTTTCTCGACTTTTTTTTTTTGCCTTTCTCCTCATCTACTCAACCATTGTTGCTCATACTTCATCAGCATGCTCCTTGTAGCATCATCGCCCAACAACAGCTAGAGCCATTTTGTGAATGGTGGCTCCTACGTGGAGAATTGTGCAAATCTTTGGTGGTTGGA
Organism: Dipteris shenzhenensis; assembly: GCF_047967505.1. Taxonomy (NCBI): domain Eukaryota; kingdom Viridiplantae; phylum Streptophyta; class Polypodiopsida; order Gleicheniales; family Dipteridaceae; genus Dipteris; species Dipteris shenzhenensis. Next base: position 16,276,821 of record NC_141603.1, on the reverse strand, counting down.
AAGTGTGTCGGCATGGGCAAAAGATGTGGCCATTGTCTAATTCCTCCTAGCCAAGGATTTGCCCCAACACAAGGATGCTTCAGCTCAGAGGACAGGGGAAATGGCTCAGATAATGGAGAGAACAAGCTTAAGCAAATTCTGTTGGAAGAAAATGAAGAAAAGCTCCATTTGGGGAAGATGATGACATGGCACTCAAAGAGGGCTTAAGGAGGGTGGACGTGGCTCTGATACCACATGATGGAACAACAGCAAGGAATCAGCAAATGAAGCAAAATAGAGTTGTTTATTCAAGAGTAGAGAGGCCCTTATAAGGGCAACTGATTCAATGCATGTGCCCCAAAGGAGAGCATCTCCAGATCCACAAATCATTCCACTGATTTCTCAATCAGCCCCATGAATCTCTCAATCACACCTAATAGAACCTTCTACAACCAAACCTGGTCACACTAACCAACACACAACCCTTGTACCCCTTTGTACACCTCATTACATCAATTTGTCCTTCAATTATGACCTTATACAGATGACTGAGTTGGGCTTAATATTATTATTTTTGCATGGAAAGTAAAATAAATCAAAGGAAAAACAAGGTGGGGATCCCACTAAGGCCTTGCCTTTTGGAGTGTCTTTATAATTCTAAGTATGAAGTAACTTGATCAATATTTCCAATAACTTGTAAAAGGGAATCGATAGGTGTAAATTGAAAGGAAAGGAAAAGAGAACAAGGTGAATGATATTTAATCATTCATAAGGCTTGCCCAAGATAAAAAAAGCAAACAAAAAGGAATCCACTGGAAATGGTGTGGAGAAAGACTGCATGAGATAAAGGGGAGAGAGAGAGAGAGAGAGAGAGAGAGAGAGAGAGAGAGTTGGGCATGGGAGGGAGAAAATGTCGAGATGGTGTGTAGGAAGACTTGAGGAGATTGAGAGAGAGAGAGAGAGAGAGAGAGAGAGTCAACCACTTTAAAGTATGCATTCAAGTCTAATGAAGAAGAGAAGCCACACATCAACATATTGTCCAATAGGAAAAATGCACTTCCAAAATTTCTAAAAATGCCTAATTTCTACTTTGCCCAAATTGCATAGTCGCTAAGGCTACCCCAAGGGGCAGGCCAAAAAGCAATGAAGGTCTTCAAAGGAATATTGGTAAAGGTAGATGAGTGAAAGAGAAAAGAGGTGAAAGAGGTGTGTGTGTCTATGTGGTGGATGGACCATTAAGGGATGTGCCTATTTTGGCAAGAGTATCATAAAGGTGGTGTCATACAAGAGACAACTAGAGCCTCCATCTTTAGAGAGAACTACCTAACAAAAGACAAAAGCATTTAGGATCTTCACAAGAGGTCAAACAAAAGATAAGAACATTTAGAACCTCCACAAGCAAACAAAAACCTTAAACCCTAAACACATTGGAAGCCTTAAACTACTACTAACCCATACTTATACCTCATACTAGCCACAATTTGCATGGGAACTAACTTCAAAACGATGAACCTAATTAGTAACTCACTAACCAAGACATCCCTAAGGATAAAACAGATGAATTACATTCAAAAGGCCTGCCCTTAATTAAGGTCTATGTTGATGTATAGAAGAGAGTGGTCAGACATATATATGTAGTTTGTTCCAAATTCAACATGTTGGTTGCAATTGTTTGTCCAAATGTGGTCAATTATGGAACCATGACTATTTGTGGGATTTTTAATGAGTTGTTTGAAATTTTTTTTTGTCATGAATGAATATAGGTGTCTTGTTGCTAGGCTAGAGTTGTTGTAGTGAATATTGAAGTCTCCTACGATTGTTGTATGTGTTTGTTGAGGTATGTAGTAAAATTATTTTTCGAACAAAGTAGTGTGGAATGTTGTGATGATGGTGAGTTGTATACATTAATGCTAGCAAAATTTTGGAGATTTTTGGTAGAGAAAATTGTTAACAAGCATTCGCTTTTTTTGTCAATAATGTATTCTTGCCTTTCCAAGGATACTAAGTTTTTGAAACATGTTGTGTATTGTGGACTAAGCATGTGAATTGTGGTAGTGAAAGGGATTTGTTATTTTTTAAATGTAGTTCTTGAAAGCAAATTATGGAGGCATTTTGGAGACAGACTCTCATCGTTGAGAATGTCTTTGTAATGTGAAATCAAAGATCTTGTGTTTAGAGATTGCAAGTTCAATCGAGTGCTTTCATTTTTGGAGAAGTGTTTCTATTGGAAAATCCATTGTTTTTCAGTTCTTAGTCGCTCAATTTTGCATTTAACACTTTCGTCAACTTTTATGTGGTTTTGTTGGATTGGCTTCAGAGGAAAAATGTGATTTCGTATTCGTCAAAGTGCTATGTATTTTAGACCATGTGCTTTGATGAAGGAACGATCAAAAGCAAGGGAGTCCATGGATAGACCTTAGGATCGATGGATTGTTCTTGCTACTACGGGTTGTATTGGAAATTGTTTTCTTGACACTGAGTTTAGGTAGTTTTTACCTATTTGAAATTCTCTTGTGATTGGAAATATTGGAGTCCAAGTGGTAGGAATGTTCTCTTGGTAGAGGATTGAGTTGTTGTACCGTGCTCTTTTGCCGATGTTGTCGTTATTGGTAAACAATAGCCAAAGTACATGTGATTCATTTGGTTATCAATGATTGTTGAAATATGGTATCTTTACCATTGACCAACCGATTAGGAATGTCTAAGTTGCTCGAGCATATTTCTACTATCATTCTTGGTTTTAGATGAAGTGTATGGTGTAATTCTGCTATGCTCTTGGGGCATTTAGGAATTGATATTGTTTTGCTTCATGTCTTATGTCTTTTGTCAATTGCTTTTAAGATATGTGGATCGTCCACTAGCAATGCAAAAACCTATTCATTGTGAGTGTCTTTTGATGCATTTGTGTAGAATAAATGAGGAATGTTTTTCTTGTCTATTGGTTGACGGAGATATTGGTTGTTAAGATGTGAGATGTCTTGTAAAGTGTGCTCGCTTATCCTTATTCGATTGAGTATACCTATGTATTCAATGTTTGTTTGTCTCATTGGTTTTGTTAGTTCATATAGCTAAACATTTTCTTTCCAAAATGATGACATGGATGTTGAGTTTTGTGATTGTTCCATGAAAATCCATGAATCCTTGGTTGGACTTGCTTGGTACAGTCAGGTCCCCGTAGAGGATAACGTCTAGTCCTCCGAATGGTTTTTGATGATTGTGCTTAATCTCCCTGAGGTGCATGTCGGCTACAACCAGGGTGTTATATCCTATTAATGAAACCTGGTCAAATACAACTAATTCTAGGTCTTTATATAGTTGTGATAGCTCTTGTAAATTTTCAAATGACAGGCTTGTGTAATGGGAAGTCATTAGTGGCAAATGTAGTGCTGAATGTATTGTTGTGCCTCCTATGTTGAATGTTGCTTTTCCTACGTAGTCTAGTAGTAATATTTTAGGAAGGTCAACATTGGTTGTTTGTTTGTGTGAATAATGTCTCATAAGTGGTTGTATAATGAGAAGTAGTACAAATGTTTTTCCTATACCTGCATTGCCAGTCAAAAATAAATGATGTGGTTTTGTTAGTGCGCATCTTTTTTTTAGCATAATGTCTTCTAAAATTAGACGTTGCTCTTTGTTTAGTTTTCTTAAAGTGGAATAGTATTGTTCATTAGGAATTATGTTGTACTTTGGCAAGGACTTGTCTTGATGTTGAGTTACCTTTGGTAGATCTTGCATGTCAATACCAAGATCGTATTTGTCAATGCTTGAAAATGTAGAGTTGTTAGTTGATGAAAATGTTGTGGATGTAGTACTTGAGTTTGTGGGGAACTTAGGAATTAGTTTGTTGTTTTTTTTAAAATTTAAATCAATGACATATTTGTTTTGACAATACATGTCATGCCATGTATGGTTATTTTCTGCTAGGCAAAGTTCCATTTGGTGGTATGGGAGGAAGTGAATGCACAACTCTCTGTAGTAGTTTTTTGGATTGTGAATTTCATTGAAGTTGTTGAAGTGAATTGTCTTTGGTTTTTTCCTTTTTTGGGTCTTTTAAGGGAATATTGTGTACCCGCTTGCAAATGTAGCCAAACAAGTAGGATGGAGCTCTGTCGAGCATTTCAAATGCTTTGCAATAATGTCATCGAAGAAGATATTTGTGCTTTTAGGATGCATTTTCTCTAATTTCTCTCGACGCTTTAGTAAGTTCTTTTCTCTGGTGCGTTTGTATTAATGTATTGGAATTGTCTTGTTGTGGAGGATAGTGGCAAGGATAGAGCCAAGTATACTGCTTGTTGCGAGCTAATGTGTTGAGTGTTCAAAATTGCATTGCCAACCTTGCAGATGCGTTTGTTTGATGGTAGGCCGTTGGAAATGCTTTGCTTCATAGCGCTTTTGACTGCTTCTATTGTCTCTTTGTCTGCTTTTGTTATGTACGATGTGCAATATGTAGCGACTTCAGTGGATTTAAGATGAATTGGATATATGTATTTGCTTCCCATAGTTTGGACATTGTTGGATTGAAATTGTTTGCGTAAATGTCTTTTGGTTGTCTCTTTAAGAATAACGTGGGTTGTGAAATAGATGATTGAATAGTGCGAATGTAATCTTCTTCCATCATTTTTAATGCATCTAGAAAGGAGTCATAATTTAGCAACAATGTTTCGTCATCCAATAATTGGTTATTGATGTGTTTCATTTGTTTTTTGAGGATTTCTTTATTCAAATCATCTTTGAAGGGCTGAAAATTTCTTGTGGTTCGCATGGGTAAACATGGAAACCCAAATCTACATTCTGTTTTTTGCTTGAAGCAAGTTTTTCGATATTTATGTGTTTGTATTTCATGTTTATTAAGGGGAAATTCATTGATGTCAGTACTGATGTATGTGTCGACAAATTCTTCAATGTCTTTGTTAGGAGACATATCAAATGTTTGGGCATTGTGTACCCAAAGAAGGCCGTGGTCATGTTGGCTTCCTTGATTTTGAAATTCTGTGACAAAGAAAAAGTCGTGGACTTACCTAATATGGATTTGTCTTTTTTCAACAAAGTTATCAATGCTTGGAATTCGTGTGCATAGTATTGTGCTGTTGTAATTGGACCTGAGCGAATTAAATTTCAAAGGGAAATGTTTGAGCTTGAATCTTCATTTACATGGTGGTGACTTAGTTTTCTAAGACAATCAAGTAGTGGTTGCCACAATTTCTCAACTGCTGCAGATAGTGTTATGAAGAAGCATGAAGGCCCTAGTTGTCTCAACATTGCAAAGAGGTTTTTTTTTCAATTGGAATTTGTAGTCAATAGAGCTTCTTAGGTGCATAAAGTCACCAAATCCAATGTTTGATTGGAGTAGCTTCTCAATGTTTGTATCCAAAACAACATCTTTTACTTGCAATGTTTTTCCCTTGGTTTGTGCCTTTCTCATTCGAACCCAACATGAGGAGAGTACCTAACGCACTAAGATTTTCATTGTTTTGAAGAATAAATTGTCTATTGAGAAAGCAAAGAGCATGCAATGCTTTCATATGAAGTACAGTCTAAGATGTTGTAGTTTCTTTATTGCCCAAAGAACAACTTGGGATATGCTGGTTCCTCACAAAATTTGTCTTTAAAATACTAAGTGGTGAAAATCCTTCACAATAGTTTGATCTTCAAAGTCTACAACTTGATGGCTAGCATAAATTCCATGGATGAACGTGTCTGTTGCATATTCTTCGGCTTGTGCTCCAAAGGGTTTCTCATATTTTCATTTTCTATTTCTTCTTCTTTTTGAATGCTTTCAATGTGATTCTCCCAAAGAGGGTACATCTTCACGTTGTATTGTTGGTAAAGAGGAGTTTTCAGTAACTCCGTTAAAGCAACCATAGTCAAAGTTGGCTGCACAACACCGCTCATGTAGCTATGTTTATATGAGAGCTTGCCTTTTATGGCGACTGCCACTGTGTCGTTTTTACTCAAAAACCTTGGTAGGACGCGTTGGGCTCTATCGACATTTGCAAACACATTCACAACACTCCCGCAACCCATATTGACCTTCATAAGAGAGCTCTTGGATTTGTGCAAATGGAATTTGAATGGAAACAAGCCTAGCCTCTATTTTTTTAATTTATTGGTGCTAGGTTTGATTTTTGTCATTATCAAATCTTTCCTATTTAATAAGGGAAGCTTTAATTTCACAACATCCTTATAGAAAAGTGAACACAACAAATTTTTTTGTTTAGTAGTTGTTGATATATTTACTCCATTGCTTTGTAAGAATATTGCCATATGTTCTTTAAGCTTCTTCAACTTTGATAAGAATTTGAGCGAACCATAGCATGCACATGGATAACTTGGAGTATCCAATTTTTTTTTGTAGTATTGTTGTTGATAGATTTTTTGTTTTCTTTTTCTTTTGTTGCCGCAAATATTCATTTGGCATTTTGATTTTTCCTTTTGTGAATTCGATGTGTGCAACATTGAATGAGGTTGGACAGCAACTTTCCTCTTTTTGTATATTTTGTTTAAGGTTGCTTGAATAGTATATTTACTTTGTAAACAACTTGAGTAAAACAAAGAAGCAATATCTTTTGCGGCTAAATTTGGGTTTTGTAGCATTACTTCTTGTAGCTTGATTTCATCTTCTTAGTTCCATATTTGGTAGGTTCGTTTTGCATTCAAAGAAACCAATGGAGTGATTGTAGAAAAGTCATTTGATGAATCCAAAAACAAAGTATTTCTACTTTCTCTTTTGCTTGTGTCGATATTTGTTTTATTTTTAATGTAAAGACCATTGTAGCATAACAAAGAGAATGATGTACCGAACATAGAATGAAACCGTTTGAGAATATCAACAATTAGTGCAAGCGATGTTGAAGAATTTTGAACCAAGCTTTGCACTATTTCAATTGTTAAGAATGGAGCTTTAGATATTGTTGCAAAGATATACCATGGACTACTTAAATTGTTTGAATCAACACAAATGCTCTCAAACAAAGTATTCAACAATTGATCATAAGCTAGAGTTGGAAAGAATTGTATGAGACAATTTAGCACATTTGTGTTAGAAGGATTTGTACGTAAGAATTTCTTTCAAAGTTTCTTTTTTGAAGAAGTCCTTCTAAATCCATAGTTTAAACACCAAACCTTGAAGCAGTGAAGATTTAAAAAGTATATGGACACAAAATTAATGATTGAGACTTAATCAAAGGAAATCATTCCAGCGAAGTAGAAGCGTACATTATGCATTCGGCTCGAATGCAATGACAAATCCTGAGCTATTGATTGTAAAGCTTCCACTAGGTTTGCATGTTTTTAGCTTGCTGCCTGCCAACATAAGGTGTTCTTCATACATTTGGAGAAAAGGAACCCCTAGTGACAGCATTATGTCCAAATATGCTCCCCTGATATGAACTGGAACTTGCCCTCCATTGCGTTGTACTATGTCGCTAGTCAAGCTTGCAACTTGCTCAATGCTTTGTGGGCTCTTGCAAGTGTAGCAAAAAGGTCTAACTAGATCACGAGTGACAGGAAATCCTCCACAAGTCTCACATATGTGCTCCACAAGATCAGCATTCACATTGGTGAAGTATAGAACCCCAAACACCTACAATTGTCACAAAATATAAATGTGTTTGTATATATCGTCTAGAAGAAAAGCCAAGTGTAATACTAATATATGCACCTTAGTTCCATAGCGTAGTTGAGAAATTTGGCTAGAGAATGCTATCTTTAAGTCCTCCTTTGTTGAGCCGTCTGGAACATCTGCCAAAATAGTGAAGTCAAACACACAAATTGTGTTTTTTGCCTTCAAGAATGAAACATTCTTCAAGACATGCATAACCACACCCTTGTCATTGAACTCTTGCACAAGTTAGGTAATGTGGGCTTTCTTTCATTCACGCATGATAGCTACAAAACAAAAGAGGGAAAAATTGAGCCAATTTCCACCACATACTTTACATTTAATAAAATCAAGGATGTAAACTCAGTGCCGTCCTGTGGTCAATTTGCTATGATGATTTGATCAGCCATTCCGTCTTCATTTGCCACTTTGATAATGACAATTGCAATAGTTCCCACCACGACATTTGAAATGCTTAGCCTTCCAAAGTTTATCATCTCAGCTGCCCAAGACACATAGGTGCAAAGGGGGTGATCGGGCAACAAACGAAGGTTTCCTTCAAAAGGTTCTCCTCTAATGATGCATGTAGTGGCCTCAACAAGAAGGGAATATCTAGAAGTTCCCCCTTCAGTTGGTCCTCTCAACACAACGCTTGCTCCCTCAATTCTATAAAACTCAACAATTTGCAAGAAATTGACAAATTGGTGTTGAGAGAGGTTATTTTAGACAATAACAATTTCAACTTTCATCTCTTCATCATTACATTCTACAGTCTTTAAAAATTATTGGAAGAACACATTTCACATTTTATTTCAAAGAATATCATTGATCTTATTGTAGAAGTTCTTTTCAAAGAACTTTAAACAATAGTATGATTGAATAAGTGTGTATGTGATCAAAAGTTGCAATTTAAAAATGCCACATTAAAGAAAATTAGATACCATTCAAAGAAAGATGTCCATCAAAACATGAAGCACTTCTAAAGGAAATGTCTTCTTTGAGAGCATTCAAATTGCAAACCAGCTTTGGAGATCATCAATCAGTGATAATAACATTGTTCATGCCAATTTTGGGCGAAGGTTTCTTGGGTTCTTCATGAGTGGAAATTTCAGTGCAACTACTATGTTGCACACGTGAGGTTATGGTGGATTTAAAACTAACATATTATGGGTTCTCTCGGAGAAGCCTCTTCACTGAGACAAAAAAAATAAATCTAGTCAAACAACTTATGGTAGAACACAAAAATTAAAGAAAGAAGGGTTGTGAATTCACCTTGGGCATACGCAACTTGAGCCACTTCTTGAAATGAATGCCTCAAAGATAGGCAATGTGTTTTCTTAATTGCAGAAAATTTCAAAAGATTTTCTTTTGGAGGCCTACTTGGGCTTCCAAGTACCATTGAGGTTGACTTTGCACTAGGAGGAGAAGCACTCTTCTCAACATAAGAATATATCAGACTGCTACTGCATAAACGCGTAGGTTATCTTCTACTGCTGCAAAGACGATCAAGCCAAGAACCGGCCAAGAACCGAACACTGGAAAAGCGTTCCAACGACTAATGAAAGAGAAGTCGTGTGCTGCTACAGACACGGTTAAGCCAACAATTGGGCACCCTTGCGCGCATGTCGCGTACCCCCCCCCCCCCCCCCCCACCCCCCATGCCCCCCCCCCCCCCCACACCCCCCATGCCCCCCCCCCCCCCCCCCCCCCCCTCCCACTCCCCATGCCCCCCCCCAAACACCCCATGCCCCCCCCCCTTGCGCGCATGTCGCGTACCCCCCCCCCACCCCTCATGCCCCCCCCCCCCCCCCCAACCCACCATGCCCCCCCCTCCTTTGCGCGACATCCCTCCCACCCCCGCACTCCATGCCCCCCCCCTGCCGTGAGTGTTTAGCGGAACCTGTGACGAGTGGAGCCGCCACCCTGCCTGGCTGCCAGCGACTATATTATGGGGAGTGGTTCTCCTGCTTGTGGGCAAAGGCCGACCGTTGAACGAGGGTCGTGGTGTGGTGAGGCGTCTGGTCCCCCACCCCTCTTGTGACTACCGAAGGCTCCATGGGTGGGTGAACCCTTCTCTCCGCTGAACGTTTTGGCCGTTTTCGTGCGTGCCCGTCTTGCGAGATTGGGCACGGTCGTTGCAGCCGACGATCTAGTAGTAGCGTCTTGGACGGGCGTGTCGCCGTTGGCGTGCCACCGTTTGGGCCCTGCATGATCAAGGATTGCGTCGGTGCTTCCCGTCGCTGATGGTTTAACGAAAATTAAGGAATTTTAGCTTTGCTCCATTCAAACCATCGTTTAGGCTACCCTAGGGGCAGGCCAAAGAAAAGGAACGATGTAAGATTCATGTCCCATTTTGCCTCCCAATCCCCCAGCAGCTCATAGAGATTGATGTATCTTCTTGCATACTCAGAAGACAAAAGAGATTTAGACATCAACTTTCCTATTTTGGGCAGCACGACACAGCCCATCGAGACCTTGCTGCTGCATCGAATGCATAGATTAATATACCATGCTGCCAAGTTCGGACATCTCATCTTGTGGGAAGGCTGAATAGAGGTTTGGAAACGAATTGATAGACCCATTTGAGGAGCGGTCCTTGCATCATTTTTTGATTGGTTTCAGTACTGGTCCTTGCATCATTTCTGGATGTCCTTGCTGCTCAAATTGATATTGAGGATTTGAGGGAATTGGCGTTGAGGGATTGCTGTTCAATCAGTTTGGTTAGTTTGGAGCTAAGCAATTTAGAGAGCGTCTATTGCTGCCGAATTGTATGACAGCTTGGGAGCTGAAGAAAATCGTATGTGGACTCAGAATTTGAAGAAACGCGGGCGATTGCAGGAAGGTGCTATCGCTTGGGCATTCATAAATTCTCTCGAGAGGGAAAAAGACCAACACTTTTGGCTCTGCAGGTATCCCAGGAAACCAACTGGAGGAGCTTCGGTTAGAATGCAGGCGTACAGTGCTCTCGATGTTGTTATTGGAAAGGCCACTTTTTCAATCCACCACGCATCACCTCATCCTCCATTGCCTGTCTCACAGTCGGCGCATAGATGTCTTTCTGTCCTCAGATGGCCAAGTCTTCATATGGGTTCGACGATATCCTCCACCAAAGTGTTTTGCAGCCTGCGAACACCCGAAGACCAGAATAAACCATCCACTGGCGGGCAGCAAGTCAGTGACAGAATCAAAGAAGCATTGGAGACACCTCAAGGTGTGGAAACGGTTGCAGAGACAGTTAAGGCTCTGAAGTTTGCTTCAGACAAGCCAGAGATTTGTACTGCGGAGGAGTTGCATCACGTTCATGTGCCACAAACAGCCTGGAAGCTCGCGTTGTGGCGGTATCCACCACGTCCGGAAGTAAGTTATTGCTCACTTCGTTTGAGAATCAAATTGAGATTGTGCTGCAAAATCATAAGCTAGAAGCCGCGAAGGTGTCTACCGTTATCGCCTGTTGGTAACATTCTCCGTATTAGCAGGCCCCTGCGAGAAATCATCCACTTTTATTACTATCGGGAGTGGGCACCAATGCAATCGGGTTTGATTTGGACTCCAGTGTACGCACTAAGCCTCACTTATTGTCTTGTGTTTCGGTCTTTTCGTTGCACGCAAGGCCCAATAGAGTAACCCTGGCTACAATTTTAGGATTGATGTCATTATTTAGGAAATGCTGCTTACTTTGTAGAATTTCTTAAAAAACATCGGCTACATTTTTTAGTGGATAATAGACGGATGCTATACGTTGGTCTAGAATTTTGGAGTACGTTGTTGTTTTTCGGAATGTATGATGCCCAACATTCAAGTTTAAGAAGTTTACCTTTATCAATGGTGATAAGAAAGGAGTCTCCAAATAACACTTAATAGACTAATGTTGGGCAGAGATAAAACATACGTGACCCTAATTTCACCCAAAAAAATGTAAAAAAACATGCATTGTGCACATTACACTTGAAGCTAGTATTAATATTAAAGTCATGATTGGTGAAAGAGTCTAGCCTCCAGAGACCAAAGGCATCTGGAATATGGATTTTGATACATAGTGTCAATGATAGATCAATACTACATCAAAACATCATGATCAAGATTCAAAGGTATTAGGTAGTAGAAACTTGGAAGTAGGTTCTACACCAAAACATCATATAAGAAAAGGCTGTCACAGCCTGGAAACAAAGAATGCGTCACGATTCACAACCGATGAGGCTCAAGCCTCAAGCTGCACCCTCATCCTCATCCTCTTGCTCATCCTCATCATCATCTGCATCAGTGCCATCCTCCTCCTCATCACTATCATCCTCATCTGCCTCGCCATGGGACTCCAAAAGAGTAGAGCTGCTTGAAGTGGCACCAACATCCATCCTTCTTGTAACAAGAGGTGCTGCAATCTCTTCTCCCTCTGTATCCTTTTGCAAAGTGAGCAACCTGTCATCATCCTTCTCCTTGTAAGGGGCACCTCTATCTTCTCAAATCCCCTTTCCTTGATTTTGGAGATGAGACGCAAATTAGTATGGATGTATACTAATTTCTCAGTATTCTTTGGAAGTAGCTTATTCCTTCTTTTAGTATGGATAAGGGAAAATGTGCTCCACTTCCTCTCATCACAAGGAGAAACACATGTGCCTTGTGAGAGCACTCGAAGAGCCAACCGTTGCAAATTGGGTGTGTGAGCCCCAAATGTCTCCCACCATTTCACCCCCTGATGCATTCTCTTTTCGTCCTTCGCAATTGCACAAGACAATGTGCCTGACATGGACTTGTAAATATTCAACTCATCACATAATGTGCCCTGGCTCTCAACATCACTATGTGTACCGCTCTATGACATCCATCCACACATCATGCACCTCCTTGTCACCATCTTGATTTCTCTCTCTCCAAATAGGATGGAGAACAAAACCTGCCGCATGCAATGGAGAGTGCATCATATCCCATCTATCAATGCACAAGGCTTTGACATCAGCCAGCTTTGAGGAGTCAATTCCATCAAGAGTTGCTATCTTCTCCACCATCCGATCAGTGAGGTCATATACAAGTCCCATGGTAGCCCCTTCCCTATCAGCTAGGCGAAGGATCTTCAAATAGGTGCAGAGAGCTTCACAATGACTCTTGCATCCTGCCAGAATGAAGCACCCAATATAATAGAAGACACTTGTTGTGCCTTCGTAGTACGTGACACCTTCCTGCAATACTCATCGCTAACAACCATGCGGCGCAATCCATTGTAAACCCTTTCATCCAACAAGTTTGCTAACATGATAAACATGTAAGCAAACCGTGTTTGTGCAGGCTTCACCAATTCCTTCTTGCTGAAATTTCTATACATTGCTAACACGGTGTGTTTCTGAGTAACAAACGTGAGAATCATGTTAGCATGTACCAACACTGGCTTCACCCATGGGAGCTTTCCAATGTTCTTAAACAAGAGGTCAAGACAATGGCATGTGCATCTCGTATAAAAAATATGGGGCCGCTCTTCTCCAGCAATTCTCTTGCCTGCACACAATCAGATGTGTTGTCCATACACACCTGCACCACATTTTCAGCCCCAACATCAAGGATGGCATCTTTCAATATCCCAAAAATATACTCCCCTGACTTATACTGCCCACTTGTGTCCACTGACTTCAAGAATGCAGAGCCAGAATTGCAAGAGACCATGATATTGATTATAGGCCGACGCCGATATTTAGATCAGCCATCACAACATATGCTGCAGCTATATTTTTTCCACTTATCTCGAAATTGTAGCATCTCTTGATTAATTATGTGAGATCACTTTTTCTTTTCAAGATGCTGAATGGGCATTAATAGTGGGCTTGTAGGGCTGCGTACGGAAGGCCATATGTACGGCTGTACGGATGGCATACGGAAAAAATGCCGGTACACGTATGGATCTAACAGTGTATATTATAGAAAAAGAATTTGGAAAGCTTGCATATTGCAGGAGAGTAGTAGGCTTTGAACTCTGATAAAAGTGTTGGCATGCACTGCTTACAAGTGCAGCATTTTGATACTGTGGTTTTCTACATGTTCCAAAAACTTACCAGTGTTTTGAGGGGCTTTATTGAGGCTTCCAATGATGAAAAGTAGTGTATTTAGTCTAGAAGGTCAAAATGAACTTGTGTTATTAATAGAGTAGGGAAGTGAGAGGTTTGACTGCATACCAAATGTAGAGTCTTTCAACTTTGTATAGGCATGATACCTGACTCTAAAGAACCTGGTATATGAGTATCAAGAGAGTTAACGGTTCTTCTATAAGCTAAGGATTTAGTATGCTTGAACCTATGAGCAGAACGTGCAAGGCAAACATGTACTACCCAAATCTTAAAAGTTCTTGGTAGGGAAAACACGAGGAATGTCAAAGTTTTACTCTCTTTAGCTCCAGAATTCTCAACAGGCATTTCTTAACAATCTCGAGTTCATGGAGTGCCCTTGTCATAAAAATAGTTGCAATAATATGGATAACAGGATAGCTTAGGTAATAAATCAAGCAGTGAATCTGAAGGAGAATCACCTAGGAGAGAGACTTGTGGTAAACCACAATAACAAAGTGTAGGTCTTGCAGAAATTGAAATTTGCATGGATAGAGAACTAGGATGGAAATTAAACACCATACTGGATTGGTTTCCAATCAAATAAAATGTTGAGTAGTACCATCGGTGACTGAATCTCATTGGTTGGAGTGAGCAGCTGCAAGCGGTGCGGCTTAGTTAACTTCTGAATCGCGAGCACATCAGTAGCAGCACGCGGTGAAGCAAATTATTTAGGATGGTCGACCAATGGCGAGCAGCGGCGTAGTGAGCCAAGCATGCCACCTTTTAGAAGGCGGTTTTGTTTAGTCTAGAAGAAGCTTTGTAATAGGGAGAAGGGAGGAGCAAGAGATGGACAGTACGAGTGCACACTCCCTCTCACCTGAGCTTGCTAGGTTAGGAAGCTTGACACCGAGTGTTTACAGTAAGCCGAGGCGGGCTTGGTTGTACATACAGTCTTACTTCAATATATGAGAGTGGTTCCGTCCTGTTTCTCATTGAAGAGTTGTCTACTCGGTGTGATATTAAGTTCCTGTGTTGTTAACTCGGTTCTCCGGCCACCATACGTTTCCCCTTCAATAGCTAACCTTGACCTCTGAGTATTTAATGTTGACCACTGTTTCGTAATCTTGAGCACGTGCACTGCACTTAACGGATTGCAAGAGCGTGCATCTTCACCCAAGCGCTGCACAGAGTTGGGTTATTTATGAGCACCAAGCACCTTTAAGTAAGTCTCTCGAGAGTGAGCAAACTAGAGCGTCAACATTTTGGCGATCCTGCTGGGGAAGGGTCAATTGAGTTGTGAGTTGACGAGTTGATAGTTGGGGATTTCTCGAGGACTGAGGTAGCTTGTGCTCGAAGACCGGCGTGTGGAGTACATAAAGTATTCAGACAGCTACTTGGCTACTTTTCGACGTAGCCAATGGCCGACACGTGCTCGGAAAGAAGAAAAAAAACACGGCCAGGCGTGAAGAGTTCCTGAGCCAAAGGAATTGGATACATCCTATCATGAGAACTGGTGCGGTCTCAGAGCCAGAGTTCAATGCCTAAAGGAGAATGATAGAAGCATTGATTGTCCAACAAGAGCGTAGAGCACGAGGAGAGAGACTTGGCCACTCCATCCCAGGGGTAGAAGTTGATTACTATGCAACGGAACGTTGGTCTTGGGCTGAGGCGCCCCAAAAGACTGGCAAATGAAGGTTCCTCATGGCAAGTGGGGTCCGATCACTCTTCAACATAATGCTTGGATTTCGAGCGGCTGGCCATTTCCTCACTAGAACATCAAAATGAGAGTGAGCATCATGCTAATGAACGAAGAGAGACTTCAACGATATTCGATTGGTATTCCAAAAAATCTCGTCGAGAAAGATATAGACAAAGAAAACCAGCCACTGCAGATGGTTAAAGGATTAATAGACAGGAAGAGCGGCGTGCTGATGATGGAGAAAAATGCCACTGAGTACCTGAAGAGATGAATGTGGAGCAGCTATGGCAATTTGTCCGAGCTCCTATCGCCATGGATAGAAGTTCTACTTGGCCTGCTGATGTACAACGACCCGTACCTCTAAGGCCTGAAGATAGTGCAATGGATCAATTGCGGGTTGGTCGACAACGACCTCATAAGCATGAAGGCAGATAAGACAGATGGAGAACCAGTGACTAGGTTGTGCCGAGTGGAAGACCTGCTTACTCTAGGTATGGAGCGAGGAGAATGGAAGCACCTTTGGAATGAACAAAGAAGTCCAGGTCCAGGTCCAAGGTCAAGGTAAAATTTCAGAATTTCAAAGGCACTGATGATGACGACTCGTATAGTCATCTTCAAAATTTCTTTTAGGTTTGCCATATCAATGGTGCCACAACAGATGAATTATTTTCCGTGTACCTTAATAAAAATGCACTGAGATGGTTCAATCAGTTCCCAATTGGGTATTTTTTTGATTGGTATAGAACAAAGGAGACTCCATCCAAGACTTTGTACTTAGGATGAGAGCTCTTATCAACCAATTAAGTACTGTGCCAGAACAAGTCTATGTGGGCTTGGTTGATTACAGGATACACCCAGGTAGACTTGCGTAAGCCGGAGATAGTCAATCCTACTAAGACTTATGAAGAGTTGTTGGACTGAGTTGTCGCTCTTGAGAAGAGTGAAGGCTTGAAAGGCAAGACAAAGAAGAAAGATGCCCATATTGACACTGAGGAAACACCGGCAAAGAAAGATAAACTCAAGACAGAGCTGAAGAAGGCCTTGTAAGAATTGGGCAGTCAATGAAAATCAGGTAATAATGAAAAGTGGTGTAAGTGTTTTAGGAGTAGGCACTTAGAAGAAGAATGCAAAACGAAGTATTGCAATACCTGCACCAAGTGTGGGCATGACGACTCGGATTGTTGGTTCAATGTCAAAAATCGCCAACTATCAGGAAACCAGGTGACCATTGATACTTGGCCTTCGAGTGAGAAACCACCATGCCTCGAGCAAAAGGATAAGAACAAGAATGGCAAGGAGAAAATAGATTTGTCTAAGATCAAATGCTTTTGCTGTGGAAAAAATCATCTCCGTTCTGATTGTCAAATTTGGCTGAACATTTGAAATTCCTCAAAACTAATATGGAAAGAAAAAATTGGACCTAGAATGCCAAGCAGTTGTAGCCGAGCTACTAGATGCAGTTTATGCCCAAGTGGTTACCGGGTCAAAAGGTTAAGTTGTGACTTCTATAGATATGGGCTCTTTAGACAAAGATATCAATTGGAAAGCTCAAAAAGAGTTTGCTGCTAAAATTGCTAGCGCTTTGAAGGGCAAAGCATTGGCAGTAGGGATGCTAGATGAGCAGTCACCGCCGTATATTACCAAGCAAGGCGTATCTTCAAAGGCAAGCGCGCATGAATCGAGCACTTCGTCAGATTCTAGGGCAGAGCTAGCCTGAGTATGGAAAATATTTAAAGACATGCAAATCAGTTTAGCATTTGCTGAGTTGATGCGGATAGCTCTGTATTGTTGTGATTCATTCACTCAGCAAATTAAAGAATCATTCGAGCAACCAAAAGAGGTAGACTCTTTAGTCACTATACTTGTCATTGGCACTCCTTTAGTGCTCATCATGGCTGAGTTTGCCCTCACCTCTGGAGTGCCGATAGAAACTCAGTATAAAGACTTTGTATAAATGGATGCTCAAGTATGTGTGGTGTGGATTTGTATGTGTGAGAGCATATTTTTATACTATAGTCTACCCCCACTGTTGGGCACTGATGACATCGGTGTGGATGTCATAGTAGCTAGTCCCTGCTATGCGTGATGGAGTTTATGGTTTTCAACCTTATGAGTGACTGTCATGAGATTGAAACTGCACTATGTTGTGTTTTTAGAGGATGAGTTTGGGAATGTTCCTGTATTCATCTAGGTATAAGTGATCACCATTAAAGTCAAGAAGGAGACCATACCAGGTTTGATATTAGATGGTGGTTCCGGAGTGAATATTATTTTTGAAGAAATTGCTAAGAGATTGAAGTTCAAGTCCTTCAAACCATCTCCCTTCCGAGTACGCATGGCAGGTCAACAACCAGTTGACCCAAAAGGTATGCTACAGGATGTTGTCATTTCTGTAGGTGATGTTTACTATATAGTCAGTTTTATAGTAATTGCCATGGAGCAATATGCCTATCCGGATAACCTTGGCTTAAAAGTGCAAAAGTACTACATGATTGGGGTTCGAAAGAAATGATTGTTAAAAGGATTTAGAAGTCACAGATCCATTTTCTTAGGATGTCGAGTCAAGATTGATGGAACTACAAATACTTCCTCTGGGTGAGGTTGATATTTTCCAAGTGGTTGCAGACATTAAGCAGAAATTGAAGGCTGAGCAATTTGTTAAGCAAAAAGATCTATTCCCAAGTAACTTCACTGAAGACATTGAAGGAGAAAGGGAGTTAGCTGAGGAACCAGTGACTATTACACGACTCAGTATTGAACAATTGGTGCAAGAACCAACCCGAGACCTTAATCTCAGAACATAAGAAAAACCTTCAATGTTGGTGGTAAGGGCCAATCTCTCTTCCGAGCAACTAACGGTTGTTAAAGAGTTGTTCATAAGGTATAAATATGTTTTTGCCTAGAACTATACGGACCTTCGTGGAGTTCCTCCTGAGTTGTGTCTACGTAGAATACCTCTAGTGGCAAATGCTAAACCAATTCGATAACAAAGGTATAGGATGAATCCAAACTCTGCCAAACAGGTAAAAGCCGAGTTAGATCAACTTTTGCTTGCTAGCTTTATTTATGCTATTGACTGTAGTGGTTGGTTATTTCCCATCGTGGTAGTGCCAAAGAAAAATTGTAAACTTCGAGTATGCGTGGATTACCGGAAGCTGAATGCACAAACTGTTCCTGACCCATTTCCAATACCTTTCTGTTGGAAAGGTCACCTCCCCATCTGTAAGCCCCCAAATGAGGAGAGTGTGGGGGAAGGAGACCTAGAGCAGGATGTGCCCAAAGAGAGAATACCTGGATGTGTGGATCTGGGACAGGTCTGGAGCATTCATGGTTGGTGGGGTATCCCAAGGATGAAAGGCTGCATCAGGAGCAGCTCATGTGCAGGGGGGACACATTGTCTTGGATCAGGTCTGGCATGAGGCACTCAGAGGACAGCTTCAGGATGACACAAGGCGTGGAGTCATGGCTGGACTGTGGGCAGGATTGTGACCTGCAACAGACACCAGCAGATGGCGTCAGCATGGCGAGCCATATGGCGAGGGTAGTGGGCAGGCGAAGGGCCTGCAACAGACCCTGATGATGGTGCATAGGTTGGCGCAGCAGAAGCAGGGTGAACAGGTGCTGACATGGCGGGGGATGGAGCAGCACATGGCAGCCCATATGGAGGGCTGGTTGGGCTGGGCAAAGCCAGCCAACCAGGCCCTATCTAGGGCTGGCCAAGGGCTCAGCTCTTGCATGGAATTGTGGGCCAGCAGGCCCTAGAAAAGAGGGCCCCAAAAAGGGCATTTATAGGCAGACCAGGTCAGGGCCTGGTCGGCCTGTTTGGGTCGGCCATAGGCAGCCTGACTGGTCGGTTTTTTGCCAGCCCATTAGGGCCTATAAAAGGAGAGGCACTTGCCTCATTTCATTATCCAGCATAGCCAGCAGTTCCAGGGCAGAAAGGAGCAGCAGGAAGCCTACTCTCTGGGCCTATCTACAGGAGGTGAGAAGTGCAACAAGTGCTGCAGACTTAGCCAGGAAGAGGCTGGACCTTGGCTGTCTTCTAGGGCAGCAAGGTGCTGAGATCATCATCTTCTGGAGCAGCCATTCACAAGCAGGTTGGAGCAGGTGAGAGAGTGCAACAAGTGCTGCAGACTTAGCCAGGAAGAGGCTGGACCTTGGCTGTCTTCTAGGGCAGCAAGGTGCTGAGATCATCATCTTCTGGAGCAGCCATTCACAAGCAGGTTGGAGCAGTGGAACAGTTATCTTGGAGCCTACATTCAGGAGGACCAAGGGGACCTGTGTGCTGCAGACAAAGCTTGGCAAGGGCTGCCCACCTAGGCTGGTGCAAAGACAGTAAGGTGGAGAAGAACACACTGGACGGAAAGTCTACAGACGCTCGAGGTGGAGCACGCGGGCTCGAGTCTAGAGATAGCCAACAGATAGGAGAAGTACCTTGTGGTAAGATCAGAAGACCACACCATTGGTGGGACTCTGGATCTATCTCTTTTATATTGTGTCCATAGCTTTGGACAGAAATATATTATTTTGGTGGTTTCTCTATCTGGCTGGTTCATTGTCTATTGATAGTCTGCACATCTATTTTATGCACATAAGTTAAGAAGTTTGTGATTCCACACCCCACACCACACTGTGTGAGCTCCTGGGCATTACTATCAGTCTTCTGCTGTGCGTACCCTTTGTTGGGTAATTTCTAACACTTTCACTGATGGAATTTTGAATTAAGATGCCGGACATGAGATGTACTCATTTATGGATGGTTATAATCAGATTAGAAGCTCTAGAGGATGAGTCTAAAACTGCCTTTATTATAGAATGGGGTGCTTTTGCAACCTGAGTGATGCCCTTTGGTTTGAGAAATGCTCCATCAACCTTTTAGAAGTTTATGGTAGAAATTTTCTGAGATTATCTCATTGAATTCAGTGCCATTTACTTGGATGATTTCTGCGTTATTTCCTCAGATAAAGATCATCTTTGCTTTTTTTTCATTTTTTTTTTCAAAAAGATTACTTCATTAAGTATGAATGAAGGCTGCAAGAGCAAGCTCAAACGCGGGAGTACATCATGTCATGCTTGAGGAAAAAAAACAGCTCAAAAGGAGCTAACAAAAATCCAAGGTGGAGGCTGAAAATGCCACCTCAACCCTGAAGAAGACTCAGAGAAGAACATAGATCCTCTCCAAACTTTGAAAAAAGTCTCTCTCCTGGATGTAGCTACTCTGAAGGATCCTTGCATGCTCGCCCAAATGGCCATCAGTGTGTGTATAGTATCAGTCCATATACTGGCCATAGACTGGGAAGGGTGAACCTGTGAACCCTCCATCGCCTCCGTACATTTGGCCCTCCAAATATGCCAAGCTGCAATGCTAGCCAGAATCTCCCAAGATGTGTCTACCGAGGCATCTGCAGCTCTGAAAGGAGTGGAGGGAGCATCCGGGAGAGAGCTCAGAGTGTCATCGTATAATGAAGGGTGAGTCTGAGTCATGTCTCTCGAAAAACACCTGAGGGTCAGTAAGAGAGAACCATGTCACTGATTCCCAAGTCATGAAGAAGGGTGCTTTATGAAATATGCAAAGAATCCTGGCAAGACCTTTTCAGATCGTCCTTGCCTGTCTGCACTCCCAGAGGCAATGCTGAATTGATTCAACTGCTGTGTGGCATCAAGGACAAGTAGGGTCAGCCCCGAACTTGGATCTCCACAGGCTCACTTTAATCCCTCCATGTATAGAAAGCCAAAATAAGAGAGTGATCTTTCTATTTCTGAGGGATTTCTAGAGCCTCCTCTAAAAGTTTTTCTGCACCTCTGTAGAAATCTGAAAACTATCCCAATGAGGAGCTCTGGAGGGCCTCCAACCTCTATTGCTAAGCTGAAATCTCCTGGCATTTCTGACTATGTAATGAAAGAAGGGGACGCTCTTCTCTCGGTGCCCTTCATCAATTCATTCCCACTTCCTTGGGTCCCACTGCAAGAACCCGATGGGGGAACCACTATATAACCAGAGTCTCCAAGACCCAAGTGCCAGGAGAACACGGTCAGGATCAAGATACCACTGTGAGTCCGTGTCCCACTCCATGTAACCTGCAATCCTAACAGGCTAGAAGGCAACCTCCAAAAGAACATCCTCTGAAGATCTGAGAAGTCTACCTCCTGACGACTGAACATCAAAGACCTCATGTGCATCCCGCAAGGCAATAACCTGTAAAGGAACACCGGTTCCCGTGAAAGCTCCCACCCAAGTGGACTCTATGATTGTCACGCACCGTTCTTTCACAATCACGATCAAAATTGTAGTAAGATAATAATCACGAATGAACAAGAAGAGAGATTCCAGTATGAATCAAACTGATGAGTCTTTACAATAATTTTGGAGAAGAATCACTCCGTGAAGGAGCTCGATACCACCCGTCCACCCCCGAGCTATCTCACTCTCACTCTCACTCTCACTCGCTTGAAGATGTTCAAATCAGATGATCAAAAGATCAAATCTCATTCACACTCTCACTCTCACTCTCAAAATATCATGATCTTATCTTCTTCTTTGCGCTGCCTCGATTCGCATGCGCTATTGTCACTTTCGCAGCGCCTCGATATGCATGCCTTCTCTTCGCTCGAGCAACCTCGAGATGCGTGCCTTCTCTTCTCTTTCGCTCAGCCTCGATATGCATGTCTTCTCTTCGCTCATGCAACCTCGAGATGCGTGCCTTCTCTTCTCTTTCGCTCAGCCTCGATATGCGTGCGTTGGATTGTGTGTTCTCCTTCTCACGATCTCCTCTTCTTTTATAGCCTTTCACGACTCCAAAAAGAGCGGCCAAAAGCCCTCAAAATCGGCCAAAAATAGCTTTTCTCGAAAAGCGTGCGTGTGCTTTTTACCTTCTTTTAGCGTGCGCTTTTGATAGCAAACGCGTACGGAATCTCGACGTGTCTTTAAACAAAAAAATAAAAATAAAAAATAAAAAATAAAATAAAAGGCATGAAAACAGCCCTGTTTGGAGCATTACCACGCCTGCCTCGTAGATCCAATGGGCAAGCTCAATAGCTCATCTCGAAGATCGGACCCTCTTCTTTCCCTTTGCATTTGACCTTTCATGGCTAACTCTTCCATCTCGACCTCCGTCTAATGCTTGCAACTTTTGACACGGAAATCTAGATGCACTTTTAGCTCAAAACCACTTTGTTAGCAACTTTTGACCTCCATACATGCATGCAAACGAGTGAACCACAAATTTTTCAATAGGACAAAGTTTTTCTACTCAACAAGATCTAAAACTCTCTCATACAGAATTTCTTCAAATTATTTCTCTAACCAACTCAAAATCAAGCCGCAAAATCCAGCCGACACCATAATGGACAAAAACCAAAATTTTTCGACCAACACCAAACTTTCCCAAAACCTTCAAAACATCAAAACCATCCCTTTTGAACACTATTTGTGATATATATTCCAAAATATTTCATATACAAAATTGGAGCGTCACAGTGATCGGCATGTCATCTTTATCTATCCACTTTGCTGGTATGGCTGCTCCTATCTGCTACATCCTGACTGCACTCCCTCTGAGGTGGCCAACTAATATGAGTGTCTGATTCTCTGAAAGCTTTCTAAAAGCCTTCTAGGCACCTATAGTGGAAGCAGGTCTCCTCTCCCATCTAGACCATTGCATATTATGTGACACTCCTAGTGATCTACCATGCTCATCCAATATAGATTCATTCCACATGACTGACTGCTTGTCTATGTCTTCGTGAGAGGAGGGTGTAACTCTCCGAAGAGTGTCTCTGAAGCTGCCCCAAGCTTTCAGAATGGAAGCCATGAGAGGTGAAGAGGGAGATCTAAGATGGACGGAAGTAAAAATGCATCTCAAGCTGTTCATCCAATCTCCCTCGTGAGAAGGTGTATAAGATTGAATTCTGTGTAAGAAAAAATCTTGCCAAGGCTCATGTCCAGACATCAATCTTCTCACTAAGGCCATAGACTGCAAGTTCGGATCAATAATATTGAGACCTCCTTTCCCTGTGGGGAGAATGAGGGTTTCGCAAGCCACCTTGGCTACAACATCTGAGGTGCCATCTAACCCACTTCAAAGGAAGTTCCTGATAGGTCTCATGAGCTGAGAGATACAACATGTAGATCTGCACCAACATGAGCAAACGAACTAGGCAGTAGCCAATAATACCTGGTTCACAACCACTACTCTGGATGCAAGGTCAAGTCTGGCAGAACTCGAAAAAATGAGTAATGATTTGAAGTGGATACCCCAGGTGTGATGCATGTGTCCCACCTCTGTCCAAAGTCCAATCATCCACATATAATCTGTCAATCCGTGCATGGATAGGCATCTGCAACCTCTTGTTTGACCAAGAAAACATGAATGATTGCGGCTGAGTGTGGAAAGCATCATCATGCCAAGCATCTCTGCCATTGTACCGAAAAAGGAAGGCATCCCAGGCTGCTCTCTCTAGGGAATGGATACCACCTTCCTTACCTCCTCTTTTGTCTGTGGGCATTTCAACCATGTTGAAATCACCCTCAATGATCCAAGACTCTGCAATGCAAGACCAAGAAAGCAGCTCCTTCCATAGAAGGACATGGTCCCCTCTTGAGGTTTAAGAAACCAACCTTACGCCCACCAATCAAAAGAATGATCCACTGAGGTGTAGAGGGAACTATGATCCCATGTCCAATCACCAAGGTAGCATCGAAGAAGAAACATAAATGCAAGTACCTCCCCTAGTGCCCAACTCCCCATCTGTAAGCCCCCATATGAGGAGAGCGTGGGGAGGGAGACCTAGGGTAGAAGATGCCCAGAGAATAGATAGAGAGAGAGGGGGCTGCCACATGAGCAGCACCTCACAAGAGAAGATACTTGGAGCTTGAGAAGCTGTCTCAGATGACGACCATGTCCAGGAAAGGTGGCGAGGGCAAAAGTCATTGGATCTGGCCTGGCAGGAGGCGCAGCAAGGCAAGGATTCTCTGGTCAATAGGCGTCTAGGTGGTGAGCCAGATGGCAAGGGTTTTGGGAAGGAGAGCGACCTGCAGCAAGCTCTAGAAGTGGCGCACACTTGACGGAGGGAGCCAGCACCTGGTCAGCTGTTTGGAAGGATGATAGGGCTGGTCACAGCCAGCCTATCAGGCCTGGAACATGGCTGCATAAAGGGGGGCTGGACCCTGAATATATAGGAGGGCATGAGCCCTAGTTTTGTGGGCCAACAGGCCCTTGTTTTGAGCCCCAGAAGGGGCGCATTTAATGGGCCAGAGGGGGCAGGTTGACCGACCAGCAGGTCGGCCATTTTTGGCCTGCTGGGTCGGTTATTGGCCAGCCCTGTAGGCCTATAAAAGGGAGGGCCTTGTGCCCTCATAATCCATCATCTGGAGCAGCCAGTCCATGAGCAGAAGGAGTAGCAGCGGGGCTACCTTTGGGCCTATAGTTAGGAGGAGAAAGAAGTATTTTGTGTTGCAGACCTAGCTTGCAGGAGGCTACCCACCTAGGCTGTACCCAGGCAATAAGGTGGAGAAGATCATTCTGGATAGAAAGTCTACAGATGCTTGAGGTGGAGCAGGCGGGCTCAAGTCTAGAGATATCTGGCAGATAGTAGAAGGACCTTGTGGTAAGATCAGAGGACCAAACCATTGGTGGGTAAGATAAGAGTCAATGGTACACCTGAGGGAGGCCGGGGAATCTGAGGAAGAGTGAAATCGTTCGGCTATCCTCCTCCACAGGGTCAAAGCCCAACGGCGTCAAGAAAATCCTCCTGGAGCTTAGTGCTAAGGGACTACCCTGAGGCACTGTAACTGCTGCATTCAAAGAGTAAAAAACAACCCGGAAGAAACCTCGACCAAGCAGACGAACATTTGTGAGGTGCCCTGCGAGGTCTCCAAGTAAAGCGGAGAGCATCCAATCCTTGGCTTATAACCTTGAGGGGTGGGACCCATGGATGCGAGCAAAGAGTGATGTTGAACTCTCCTGCTTTGTATTTTTTTTGAGCTACTGCAACTCCTCTTTTGAAAATGTGATGGTTTTCCCGGTCGGTGGAAGTGGGCGAGGATTGGCTGAAGGCTGAGCCATCGTCAATTGAGGTGGGAAGGCCGACTCGAACACTGTTCAGCTCCGACTGCAAAAATGCTGCTAGGAGAGAAAGGGGAGGAGAGGGTGAAGGCTGAGGGGAGAGAGGGGGATGAAGAAGGCTGAAGGAGGGGGAGAGAGGCTAGAACTAGGGGTAAGAGTAGAGAGGACGAGGGGGGGAGAGGATAGGAAAGGGAGTATGAGTAGAGAGAGGAGGAGAAGAAAGGCTAGGAGGTGCGGGGGGCGGGGGGGGCTGAGGGAGGAGGGGTGAGGCTAGGGCGGGGGGTGGGAGGCGGGGGGAGCGGCTGAAGGAGGCAAGGGTAGGGGCAGGGGTAGGGAAGTGGAGAGGGGGCTGAGGGAGGCGGAGGTAGGGGCTGAGGGAAGCGGGGGTAGGCATGCGGGAGAGGGGAGGCAGGGAGGGGGCTGAGAGGAGGGAGGGGCGGGGAGGGGAGGCACAGAGGGGCTGAGAGAGGGCAGCAAGGGCTGTACGGGGAGGAGCAGCAGCTCGAGCTCTTCAATGCTTTTCATCTCTACTATTTGGATGTAACATGCAATGGTAATCTGATCTTGTAACCTTCTTTAAACCTTTAGCAAGGAATTAGCATTATGCACTATAGAGAGAGAAAGGAGATGAGGGTAGAGAGAGAATGGAGTCGACAACCGATTGGGTCCCTGTACCCACTGAGGGCCCCCTCCCCCAATCAAGGGAGAATTTGCTTTATACTTGGAGAACTGAGAAATACAAATAACACTCTTTGAGAGAGCACGGAAACGCGCTTTTGAAGAGTACACTGTGCACATGTACTGCAGACCCAAAGACTTGAGAGGCAACACCGACCAAAACGAGGACCTTGATGCTGTCCACACTGACAATGTAGGGCACTTCTGCAAGGCAAGGAAGAGGCTTGTGCTGTCCATCTGGATGCAGGGTTACTGCGTGAGTGAGAGAGTTAAAGCTAGGATTAATAGATTCTAAAGAGAGTTGAGAGATGACTGAAATATAGAGCTGAGAAGTGAGCTGTGCAAAACTGTAAAGAAAGCTGTAAAGAGCTGCTGAAACAGTTTCCTAACCTTACTCCGTTTGCTGGTCTGAGTCCCGGACTGATGCGTAGACACCTTTCAGGAGGGCTGAATTGAGGCCAAGAGCTGAGGCTGGTTAGAGGCCAACTTCTGGAAGTGTCAGGCTGCTCAAGAGGGGCTGGAGGGAAGCTGTAGGAGTGCTGAAGGCTTGGGGAGCTGAGTGAGAAATGAGGACCTGGAGGCGCCCTATTTATAGGGCTGGAAAGGCTGAGCCAACCTGCCAAAAATAGCCGACTTTTTAGTCCGCTGTTTTGGCTGGTCCCTTGGCCCCATAAAAGGTGGCCTAGGGAGGGGTGCAGGGTAGCCTATAAAGGCAGCCCTTCCCTTGCCATTTCCCTTCACTTGTCCCAGCCTTGAGGGGGCCCAAAAGGGCTCCTATCCTATACTGGACCTAAACCTATCTCTAATCCTAAGACTGAAACACTACCCTACTGCTCTTCATTGGGTACCAGTGAGCCAAGGACCGGTCTGTCTAACTTGACCCAGGGCTGAGAGACTAACTTACGTAGCTTGTGCCCGACTGTCCCTGGACAAGGGCTCACAAAGGGGTCACAGCATATGACAAAATCTCCTATTAGGGAACTCTTATGCACTTGTCGATGTAGCCAGTGTGTCACAGTGCACCCAAGTGCAGGGGTGCATGTGACATTGGGAAAGGTATTTTAGAGGTGTAGACAAGCGGGTATTTCACTCAACCCGGCTAAGAGTGTGTTTTGTGTTGAGTTGGTGTATTGCTTAGTCAGGTAAAATTTGTGCTATTCAACAGATGCCAGAGCTTGAGAATTCGACTCAATTGCGTTCTTTTGTGGGCTTTATTAGTTTCTATAGATGCTTTATTAAGGACTTTACCAAGATTGCAGCTCCATTGCATGAGTTAACAAAGAAAGATGCCAAGTTTGAATGGACCGCCGAGTTTTCTGTGGTTTTTCATGACTTGAAAAGCCGAGCAACGGCTACACCGATTTTGAGGCAACCGAGATGGGATGTCATTTTCCATGTGCATGTGGATGCTTTGGGTTATGCACTAGGCATTATCTTGGCTCAACGAGATGGTCAGTTGGATTATCCGGTCTATTATTCTAGTCGGTTATTGACTCTCAGTGAGTCTAACTATAGTACCACTGAACGAGAAGATTTGGGTATGATATTCAATGTGCAGAAAATAAGGCATTATCTACTCTGCAACCTTTTTGTTTTTTATATTGATAATCAGGCGTTGCTTTTTCTGATCAACAAAACTGTCATTCAAGGACGTCTCATGTGTTGGATGCTTCTTCTATAGGAGTTTAATTTTAAGATTATTCATAAGCCTGAGAAAACTCATGCCCCGGAAGATGCTCAAGGAGTCACTGCTGAACTTCTAGATGCTGAGCTTTTTGCAATTGATTACTGTGAACATGAATATGCTGAGTTGGTGGATTATTTGTCCAAAGTCACATTTCTTGACACACTGTCTTGTGATAGCGTAGGCAATTAGTCTTGAAGGCTTGGAAATTCACTTTAATTGGTGGACCTTTATTGTCAGTGTGCTGATGGTGTTCGTCGATGGGTTTTGCTCCACGAGCGAGCTATAGTTCTGCAAGACGCTCACTCGGGTCCTTCTGGTGTACATTTTCAAGGAGGGTTGACCGCAAGGAAAGTGTTGCAGGTAGGGTTATGGTAGGAAACTTTGTTTAAAGACGCTCAGACTAAGTGTATGCACTGTGATGTGTGTTAGCACATTGGACGTCTCTTGTTAAATCAATCTATGTCATTGCAACCTACTCATCCTTGGGAACCCTTCCAAAGATGCGGTTTGGGTTTTGTTAGCCCTTTCAAGCGTGCGTGGTTTACACAAAATAAATATAGTATAGTGGCTACTAACTATGCTACTAAGTGGGCTGAAGCTAAGGCACTTTGTGATAACTTGGCTCGAAGTACTGCTAAGTTTGTCTTTGAAATACAATTTGCAGATATGGATGCCCTATTCAGCTTGTCAGTGATTTATGATTGCATATGGATGGTTTGCTTGGTTCTTCTGTCTAACTGAAAGCTCACCTCCTGCACCCCCCCCTTCTCCCTTGCGCCCCTTGCCCTTCTTCTGCATCGCAATGGCTTGTTGCCCGACAACTTTTGTCGTGGACTACAGGGTAGGGGTGCGCTAATCCTGCGGCCCCTCCATTTGCACCTCTGTTGCCACAGCCATTGTACGGGCTGTGGCACCGTACTTTTCCAGCCTAAGGTGGTTCCCTGCTAGTAGTCTCCGCCAATTGCCCGTTGTAGCTTTCGCGCCTGCTCTTGAGCCGTGCCATCAGCTCGTTGCTGCCCGTACGACACTCCTAGGCACCTGTAGCAGCTCGGCTGCCATCTTTGATAGCTTTGCTGCTGCTTGGTGCTACCTCTCCAACTCGGTCCCTCGTGTGACGTGTACATTATTCTCGCCAGTCAGCTCTGGTATAGCAGCTCGTGAACGTGCAGAAAACCCACAGCTGCTGTGTGTCAACTGGTTCTCCCTTTGGAGCTCTTTGATTGCAATCTTCTTCACTCAAAGGAGAGTTCTGACGCTAGGGATTGGCTGTGTACGCTCATTGTCCTCTTTTTTTTTTTTTTGCAAAGAAAGGAACCTTCTATAATGCTCGAAAAGCTTCATACAAAACAGTAGCCTCGAAGGTCCTGAGTATGGAAAAAACTGGGAAAAGGTTGAAAGGAAAACCGGCCTGTTCTAGAGAAACCTAGCTCACTGCCTAGGGGATCTCTGGTACTGGGGCTAACAGCTAGGTGGGGGGACTACACAACCAGTGAATCCCTTGCGAAGTGAAAATGCAAAAACTTCTTGTAGTCCAAGCCTTGCAAAGTAGAGCACGCTTCGTGACAGTCATCCTAGAGCATGGGGTCCCACGATCCCAGGTGGAGCGGAGGGTGTAGATGATATCCTGCCAGATGATGACCAAGGTAGCTGAGGGTGGAACTGGATGCTCACCCATCACCAGACTGGAGCGAGCAACCCAAATGTTCCACGCAGTGATACTTGCTACTTCTCCCATACGCTGTCCTCTGGAGGAGGAGGAGACATGCTATCAGGAGGGACCGCCTCATGGAGCTCTATCCTCTAAATGCTCTGACCTTGTATTCGGTAAGCTGGGGAGATCTCATCAATCTGGAACGCGTGTACTCCCTTAGTCAACCAGGCCACCATCCCTCAGGTATAGTCCCTAATGAAGACTTTGCATATGGGTCATGATCCTGAGGGCTCCCATCCAGATCCTCGCTGCACTACAACAGCTCTAGAGGCAGTGCGGGATCGTCTCCAAAAAACCAACAGAGCAACAATGACACTGCCCCTCCACCCGCATCTGCTCCAACCACGGGCCGATGGGCAAGCCTCCGTGGGTGACCAGCCAGAAGTAGGATATTCCTCGACTGTAAACTAGACCATAACCGCGTCCAAAACCTGGAACGGACATCTCGGGGCACTCTCTGGGCCACCCAATGTCTCTCCCTTGAAGGGGTCCACACCGAAGAGTCCATCTGAAGCCTCCTGTCAATCCGTGTGGTGTAGGAAAAGAAGGGCACCTCGTCCACCTGCTCGGCAAGGCCGCCCCTATGCACAAAATGGAGAGCAAGAGTGAGAGTGAGCAAACGTAAGTGTATTGAATAGTAGAGTGGAATGAAGTGAGTACAAAGAAAGAGTGAGGGGTTTTGTCTAAGTGACAAAACCCCTTGCCGAGCCCCTATGAACAAAATGGAGAGCAAGAGTGAGAATGAGCAAACGTAAGTGTACTGAATAGTAGAGTGGAATGAAGCGAGTACAAAGAAAGAGTGAGGGGTTTTGTCTAAGTGACAAAACCCTATTCTATCTACTGACCGTTGTTAGGGATTGGATTGTGGTTAGGGGGAAAAACCTCAATGAGGCCCTAACCTACTTATAACAATACATTGGCCACTTCCTAGAATATGATAATAATTCTAACACCCCCCTGCAGTGCTAATGTGGTGTACAAGGTAGTGATCAATCACCAAAAGGAGATAAGTTTAGGACACTGCGAAATGCCTCAAACTTCTCACATGGAAGTGCTTTGGTGAAGATGTCTGCAACATTGTTGTGTGTTGACACATAGATCATATTGATCTCCCCTGCATGCAACTTCTCTATGACATAATGATAATGAAGCTTAACGTGCTTTGTGCGGGCATGAAACACAGGATTCTTTGCCACTGCTATAGCACTCTGACTATCAGTGAGAATTGGAGAAGGACCCTCCAATAAGAGACGAAGATCAACGAACAAACGTCACAACCAAACACATTCAACTATCGTTGTGAAAGTTGCCTTGTACTCAGCTTCACATGAGGAAGTAGCCACTGTAGCATGCATTTTTTGAAGGATCATAACTGCAAGTCAAGAAAGCATAAGGATCATCCTCAATATTGGTTGTAGTATCTGAACTACCCACTGAAGAATCTGAAACGCAAGACAAAAGGGCATAGTGCTCTTTCACAAAGTTGGCTGTAACATCTCCTCCATCATGTGCATTAGGAGCTGATGCATCTGACACAGCTATACCTGAATCCCTTTTCTTTTCTTTAGCTATGTGCTTCTTGCATTCACCAATATAATGTCCTGGCTTCTTGCAGTAGTGACAAATGCCCTATTTTAAAGGCTTATCTGCATCACCCTTAGCCTGATAATTGTCCAGAATCAGCTTTATGCTGATGTGCGGGTTGATTGGCATGTTGTTTTTGTTGCCCTTTTCCCTTGGGCTTAAACTTAGAAAGCATGGCATGCTCGCCAGCCCCTGTTGCCATATTTCTTCTGGTCTACTCTTCCTGCAACAAAAATCCTACCAACTCGTGAAAAGAGAGGATTGCTACCCCCCCTCAATGACAAATTCAGCGAGGTGTGGAAACCAAGATAAGACTCAAGAAGAGAATTCAGAGTGGTGGTAATCATTTTGAATCCGGAATAACTTCATCAATATTCAGCAACTGCTCCCTCAAATCCTGAAGCTTTGTGAGGTAAGCATTCATGGAATCTCCCTCATCCATATGCGTATGAGATAACTCTCTCTTCAGGAAGGAAACTCTGGCATCATTTCTTGCTGCAAACATACTCTCCAAAATCTCTCAAGCTGCCTTTGAGGTCTTGCATGACCGAATGTGAGGAATAATGAACCTCTTGACAAAAAGATAAATCATAGAAAGAGCTTGTGCATCCCTAGAATCCCATCTTTACTGCTTTGCTGTGGGAGCCACCGGAGTAGGAGATGCTCCAATTATTTGTGCTGCATTTTGACCTCTAGCCCTGCCTTCAGCTGTAGGAGTGACAGGTGTAGCCACCGAATCTGGCTTTGCTTCATCTCCATTGACATAATCCCAAAGATGTCTTCCAACCAAGATGTTGCAAACCATAAAACTCCACAAGGAGTAGTTAGTGCCATCCAACTTATCCTCCTGTGTGAGGACTCTAAACACCTCATTGGGGTTGTTCTGAGTCATTTTTGCCAGATAAACTCAAAGAACACAGCAAACTAGACAAGTAAAATCCCTTCTAGGGATGTAAAATGCACAACCAGAGTCAGCCAAAGAAAATCTGCCCACAATGACAAATATTGTCACATCCTATCAAAGGCTTGAAATGCACCACAATGCTCTGCAAATGCCCAAAAATCTGCAAAAAATGGCAAAAATCTGCAAATTGACTCACATTGAGTCCAAAACTGCTTGCAAATATCCAAAATGGTCTTTCAATTGCCAAATTGCATCCGAATGCCAAAAGCCCCAATTTCTTTAGGGAAATTGCATCCAAAAGAGGGCAAATTAACTGAAAGTCCCAAAAATGCCTGAAATTGCAGTTCAAAACCAAAAGCCCCAAATTTTGGGGTGAAATTGAGCAAATGTCACTCAAATTTCAAGTCTCATGCAAAATCCCCAAACTTCCACCTGCAAAACGGAACCACCACAGCTAAACAATGGCTCAAATGCACAAATGCTTGACAAAAGTGCCTTCCAAGATGCACTGCAAAGGAAAACTGCTCAAAGTACTAACGCCTCCAAACTGTATAGACTGACAGTACGGCTAAGTACAGTTGTACGGTTGGTACAGCCTGTATGGATGTAATCCGTACACCTGTATCGAAAAGTACGACGTTGAAGTACGGACGAGCTGGTACGGTGCAGTACGGCGAATCTGTATGGAACCTGTCAGTTGCTGTACGGCGACTTGTATGGAAATGTAGGTACACTAACAGTACGGAATTGCGTGCATGTACGGATGGTTGTACGGCGCTCCACTGAAGATGTACGAAAATGCGGGCGTCAAATAGTACGATTGACCGTATTGTTGTATGGACGAATGGCGTAGAAGCAGTCATACGGACTGTACGGAATGGAGACTGCAGGTCGCGAGCAAGAGCTGGAGGACAGAGTGGGATGGAGGCAGGAGGACGGGTAGGGTGAACCTGCTCTGATACCAAATGTGATCAAAATGGAGAGCAAGAGTGAGAGTGAGCAAACGTAAGTGTATTGAATAGTAGAGTGGAATGAAGTGAGTACAAAGAAGAGCGAGGGGTTTTGTCTAAGTGACAAAACCCTATCCTATCCACACTAACCGTAGTTAGGGATTGGACTGGGGTTAGGAGGAAAAACCTCAATGAGGGAAAAGTGCCCCTAACCTACTTATTACAATACATTGGCTAGTGCCTAAAATATGATAATAATTCTAACAGCCACTGGAGGGCCAGAACCACTCTCCCAGATCCCACTGGACCTCCCTCAGGCCTGCCCTCCCAAAACCAGAGGTGCCATCTAGGGGCATCCTACTTTGAGATATTGGGAGGGTCAATGTGCCACTCCTTTCCCAAATGTCCCACCACTTTGATTATCTGCCAGTGAATCCCATCAAGACTCCCATCCATCTATGGGTCTCTCTCAGTGTCTAGAGTAGGCCTCCAGGTCCTACACGAAAAAAACCGGGCTGCATGCTGTCTCGCTGCATCATCATCCTCTTCAACTTGTCCTCCCTTTCTTGAGAAATGAAATCCCAAGAATATTTCCAAATAACGTGGACCATGAACTCTCACTGAGCTCTCAAGCAAGTACTCAACTGGCTTCAGTTTACCTTGTCCATCACCTTCTAGCAATCTGTGTCCGAGATTTGAAGAAGCATCCACACTTTCCCTTCTACCTTCGAAGAAGGCCCATTCCTTCCTATCTCGCATTACCTGAGACATACGAAGAGCAGATTCTCTTCATAGCATGCTATAAAGGCATAAATTAATAACATCAAGTACATACCAGACCGTCGTACTGGCTGTGTGCTTGCTCTGAAAGCAAACCATGCACCTCATCGAGGCACATATCAAGAACTTGTGCAATCCTGTATTGTCCTGTTTTAAATAACAACCACCATCTGAACATGAAACCCTAGGGCATTCCATTGAATCCACCCTCGTCTCAGTATCAACAGCCACGCACCTGGAAAATTTCAAGCACTCCATGCTGTTCTTCACCTTCACAAAGGTTTTCGACTCCATGTCGGCCCACATCTTAGTGTTAGACATCTTCAATGTGTCTTCTAGGGTGGCATATCTTAGCTCAGTACACATGGAGATGTCACCAAGAATAGTTCTTCAATTGCCACATTAGCTTTGGCTTTTGTGTCACAATCTGAATCTGAGTCGGATTCCTTCTTGTTCTTCTCATTCGCCTTCTTCTTTTTGCAATCCTTTGCAAAATATCTGTGTCGCAATAGAAACACTTTTGCTTTTGCTTCGTCTTCTTGGAAGTGTCCTCGTCATCTCTAGAGTCATCCTTCTTGGGCTTGCCACCGTTAGGCTTGCCCTTTCCTTTGCCAGCATTTATCCTTTGCCAGCAACGCCTTGTCATCGTTGTCGTTGTTGTAAAGCTTCTCCCTAGCTTCTTCTTGAGCAGTAATGGACCCAACTCCTCAAAAGTCAGAGGTTTGGTCGGCTGTTCTACTGTCATAGTCGTAACGAAGCTTTTGAAACTCCAAGGTAGCCTCCTCAGTACCATCAAGGCTAACTGGCATGCGTCCACCTTTGACCAACCGATGCTAGTTGATCCCTCACCACCTTGACCTTCATCAAGTGGTCATGACCGAATCTCCTTCATCCATATCCAAGTTGTAGAGCTGATGTTGAAGAAGCAAGATCCGGGATGTGTTATCCATCTCATATAGATCCTTCAGAATGGCCCACGCCTCTACTAACGTGTCGGCGGCCATCTGGATGTGAGGAAGCACAGAGTCCGCCGTAGTCCTTATGATCTATGTCAGGGCATGGGCATCTCTATCTTCCCTTGCTTCGAGCTCCTCTCCATCTACTGGTTTCAGTATCCTCCCATTGTTGTCCATCACATCCTGCGGCTTCGTCTCGGCTCCCGTTGTCAGTTTCCACAGTTTTCGAGCCACTAAATGACTCCAGATCTTCACCTTCTAGATAGGATAGTTAGTCCCATCCAGTTTCCCGGACTCTCTAAAGTTAGGGATGGTGAAAGAAAGAACTCGATTGGGGGAGGAGGAAGGGAGAGAAGGGGCTTCTGAAATTGACATATCTGCTGCTAAACCACATAGCAAAATTGAAAAGCAAAATCAACCTTATGTAGACCAGAACTCTGTATGCACGTGACTGAACTTGAGCTACCCTCGTTCTCGCAAGGACACTGTCATCCAGTCGTGGAAGTCGATTTCCAAGAGCCTCCGAATCAGGGTCGTCCTTCAGCAAGGTCCCTGCTTTCAGGCTCCCACACTTGTGAGCCTCCTACTTCGGCTCTGATATCATGACCAATAGAGGGTACGCACAGCGAAGACTGATAGAATAGCCTAGGAGCTCATACAGTGTGTGTGGTGAGTGGAATCACTAACCTGTGCAGACTCATCAATAGACAATGATCCAGCCAGATATAGAAGCCACCAAAAGAGTATATTTCCGTCCAAAACTATGGACACAATACAAAGAGAGATAGATCCAAAGTCCCACCAGAGCATGGTCCTTTGATCTTACCACCACGTACTTCTACTATCTGCTGGATATCTCTAGAACTTGAGCCCGCGTGCTCCACCTCGAGCGTATGTAGACTCTTCATCCTTTGACCTCAGCACCTTGCTGCCCTAGAAGACAGCCAAGGCTCCAGCCCTAGAAGAGCTCAGTCTGCAGCAACTCTTCCCTTGCTTTTCCTCCTGGATGTAGGCTCAAAGGTGAGGGTGGTGCTGCTCCTTCTGCTCCCAAAACTTGCTGGCTGTTGGATTCAAAATTGAGGCTCAATGGCCTCCCTTATATAGGGCCCAAGGCCCCTTGAAATAGCCGACAGGCAGCCACGTTCTGGCCGATCAGTGTGCCATAAGACCCCCCCCACCAGCCCTTTATCTTGGGCTGTGTGCTCTTTGCATTTAAGTGGGGGCCCAGCCCCCTTGTTTTGTGTGCCAGCTGAGTGGCTGGCCCCCTCCACTCACCCCTATATATAGGGCTGTGGGATGGGCCATATGGCCGACCAGATCTGGCTGACCAGCCAGCTCCATGGCCCTTTATCCTTCAGGGTGTTGCCCTTTTGCAGCCCCTCCCTTTGCTGCTGCCAGGCCCTCCTGCAGGCTTCTTACCTGCCCATAGGCCGGCGCATCCCAGGCACTTCTGTCCCTTTCCTGCTGCTCCAGATCTGCTTCCTTCCAAACCATTTCCAGGCCCTGTACTTGGGAGCCATCTGTTGCAGTCTTCTCTTGTGAGGTGCTGCCCATGTGGCAGCCCCCCCTCTCCCTCTTCTTTGGGTATCTTCTGCCCTAGGTCTCCCTCCCCCACGCTCTCCTTATTTGGGGGATTATAGATGGGGAGGTGAACTTTCCAAGAGAGAGGGTGTACTAAGTACAACAAAAAGGTTTAGAGTATTCTTACATGATGCTCCGCCACCTTTGCCAATCAATTTCATATCCCTGATGCATCTCCTTAAAGAATGGCTTGGTTCCAATCTTCCATGCGCGCATGTACTCTGCGTCAGTTGTTGGAAGCCTGCCAATCAAAGAAGTTTGTGGATGCAAGTTCAAGGAGTTAGATATGAATGACAAAAACTGCTAGATATACAACAAAAGATAAAATATACTTACCATTCATGCCTCGTTGGCCAGTCTTCCACCACCTCGAGGTGTGAAGTACCTACAGTCTCCAACCAGATTCTCCTCACCACCCTCTACTAATTTAACCAGTTCTTTGGATCCTTTTCAAACTCTTCTATTTCCGCCTTCTAATTTGATGGATCACACCACTACAGCTTCTTCTTCTCGAGGGGTTCACCTCCAAAAAATTAGTGTACCACGTGCATTCAAAAAGATGGGTATTTTAATCCCATTTTTGGGAAAAATTTAACAGGATTACAATAACAGGAGGGTTTTTTTAATTGAATTTTAGAAAAAATATGTTAGTTCATAAGTAAAGAGGGGTGGTTTTAATGATGAAAAATTTTTAGTTGAGGGGGCTTTTAAATACTCGTCGAAGAGACGTAATACCTAGGATTTCTTAATACCCAAGTTCTTCTTACCCTCCCTAACAATATCTCTTAACTCTGATTCCTATGATGTTTGAGGAGATCAGCCATGCGCCTAAGCATGTTATATCTATCAAACTCGTATTGGGGAGGGTTGGGATATCTCAGAGTCACTTTGGCATGCATCCACATCTTTTCCATCTCCTTAACTGTTACAGTGGCCTATTTGCACATTGTAAGACCATGCCAAGGTGTATGTGAGGTGACTTCTCTACACAGAGAATGAACTGCGCAAATAGTGATTTGCTTCCAAACTGCTTCCAGTGTGCAGATTATCTTCTTGAAACATGTTTCCCATTGATAAATGAAACAAGAAAGATCCAAAAACTGAGCCATAGCTGCAATCACAGCCAAGTCGTTATGCATGCGCCTCTTTTCCATCTACTTACCCGTATGTCGGTCCACTTCCACATTGTAAGACAATGCCAAGTGTTGATGAATTGAATTGTCTACACAAAGATAATGGAAAATTGCTTCCTAACTGCTTCCATTATGTGGCATCTCTTCTTGATACATATCTCATGCCAACAAACCAATTTTGTGGTCGAGCATTGAAACATTACCTTTCAAGGTAGCTATATTCTGCTCAATGGATGAATCAAATATTTATTTGATAAGAGTGCCTTACCAGCTATTTGTTGAGTGCAGGTTTCTTTGGCGCGCTCGATGGCTGAGCAAGGGTTTGATACGTGGATTTTGGAGGTTAGAGGAGCAGGTTTGAGTAAGAGGGCGGGGCAACCTCCAGCTAATCAAAACTCTAATACTAGTAATGGTCCGATCGTTGAGGGGCAACCTCCAGCCAACCAAACTTCAAGTACTAGCAATGGTTCTATCATTGGTTCTGAGACTGGTGGCATCAAGATAACAGAGCAGATTGATGGGTCATCTTGGAGCGAGTCAAAGGTGGCAACCAGTTTGTCCAACAGTGTTTTCCAAATCTCTGAGAAATTGACAAATATTTTAAATGAAGGACAATCACGGCTCATATCAGCTCCGTTGTTAGACCGGATCTCCGGCCTCTTAGAGGATCTCCAATTGTCAGAATGGTATGATGAATTTCGAGATAGATTAGCACGCATTCTGAATCAGAGACAGGACTCAGCTATTGCAAAGCAGATTGTAGATCTAAGCAAAAGGCTTTTAGGGTTGCTTGAAGATGGACAGCGTGTTGTTTCTCCTCAATTATCAGACTTACAGGACCGGCTCATCAATGCTCCACAGATAGCTGATCTGCAGGAACGGTTGATTGTCACAATTGATGATCTCAAAAAGTTGCTGGATCTAATTGTAACATATGATTGGGATTTTGACAATTATCTTGAAGAGGACGTTCCAGCAGCGGTAGGCATTGTGAAATTTCCAAATTAAGGCTTGAGATGTTTTTTAATAAGAAGGTTGTGATTCTTATACATTGGTGAAAACACTATATTAGATTCTTTAGGCTAGCTGCTGCTTCACCCTTTGTATGTTAGCGCTCTCATATCATATCCACTGTCTGAAAATTATCGGAGCATCCACAAACAGATGGACTACATTCGCAGTCATAGCAAACCCCCAGATGGGAAAATACATGCAATTGGGCATTCTATGGGTGGAATAATTCTGTACGCACTTATAGCATCACAAAGTAAGTGGTTTTTTAGTACTGGAAGACCACGTAAAAGTTTTTGCATTGCATATGAGATTCAAATGTGGCAGATGCCAGATTTCAGCTAGCTGACTGGCATCAGCTAGCTGACCTTGATTCTGCTTCTTGCAGAGCAGAACTGTGGCCTGGCATCAGCTGTGACTTTAGCATCTTCACTAGATTATGCTGTTTCTCACTCATCGCTAAAGTTGCTGCTCCCTCTGGTAGTTTTATCAGTTCATGCTCCATCCACAAGATAAATCAGAATTTCTGCTGTGGCATTTTTGCTGGAGTTTCTTTTGGAGATAGGTGTGCTTCTTAATGTTTAAACTCTTTGCAGGCTGATCCAGCACAATCTCTCAATGTGCCTGCTGTTCCTCTTGGAGCTCTAATGACAGCACTTCATCCCCTTACTGTAAATCCACCATATGTCATGGCTTGGCTCAGTCCTCAAGTATCAGCTCAAGGCATGATGGATCCTGAACTGTTCAAAAAGTTGGTTTTGAACAACTTTTGTAAGGCAGTCTCCCATGATTATCTCTGTTGGCTTTTTACAAAGGCATGAAATAAGTTTGTTCTTTATTTTATGAGTTGATTCTCGTTGAAAGAGTTCTATTTGTGTATGTTATACTATATATTGGGAAGGTATCCATGTAAACATAGAAATGACGGAGAGAGGAATCCACCACTATACAAAGTGCGAACAGTCATTATTTGACATTAGAGGTCTTTGTTGTTTGCTCAGGCACAATTCCAGCAAAGCTATTACTGCA
The DNA here is from genome assembly GCF_047967505.1 of Dipteris shenzhenensis. NCBI lineage: Eukaryota > Viridiplantae > Streptophyta > Polypodiopsida > Gleicheniales > Dipteridaceae > Dipteris > Dipteris shenzhenensis. The sequence goes on along the minus strand of NC_141603.1, from coordinate 16,237,446 downwards.
TCTAACGTCTGTGTTCCAACCTGGCGGCCTGCGTAATCGAACTGGGACCATCATTTACAAGGACTACCTTCATATGTGCCGGACACCTGTTCTTGCTCTTGCTGGTGATGAGGATTTGATATGTCCTCCCCCAGCTGTCCTAGGTAATTCATGCTGAACACTCACTGAAGCATTGATCAGTGCCAACAGAAGCTGAACTGTGGTGATTCTTGCTGTTAATCTGGGATCCAGTTTGTAATCTTTCATTGTGTCTGTTTTTAAGGTTAAATTCACCCTTTCACGTGTATCGATGGATAGCTTCCATGGGTAATGGAGCAACTATTTTATATAAAACATACATGTAATATATCTATGTATGAGCGCCCCCCCTCTGCGGGCGAATACATTGCATATCGACTAAGTACCTTGGCAAAAGTTTTTAACAAAGTTGTGTGCACTGGTCTTTCCCATATTTGGACCCTTGACACCATCATTCCCATTCACAAGGCAAGGGGTCCCACGAGTCCGGAAAACTATAGGACCATTATGATTGGGCATGTCATGGCCAAGATCTATGCCTCAATGTTCGATACATAGGTTAGTGAGTTTGCAGAGTGCCAGGGACCGAGAGCTGATAGATAGGCATGATTTTGCGCTGACTATGTGACACTATATCACATTCTCACAGTCCAAGGTGTCATTAGGAGGTCAGCAAAAGGAGATGGAGTGTTTATTACTGTTTTTTGGATTTCCGCAAGGCTTTTGATACAGTGCCGATAGCCTAACTTATCAGACGCTTGTAGGGATTTTGGATACAGTGAGGAGATCATTTGGGCAGTTGTGGCAATTTATGAGATGGTCTCATGCTAGGTTTGGGTGGACAGAGGAGACCAGGTGGCAGGAGCACTATTGGGGTCAAACAGAGGTGCTCATTATCACCACCTCTTTACATGGACGAGCTTGAGACCTTCAGGGAGACCCGAGGGGGGGCATGCTCTTCTCTCACCGGCTCCTTATTTGAGATTCTCCTCTATGCAGATAATGTGATCTTACTCTTCTCTTCCACTGAGGGCCTCCAATGACACCTATATGCACTCCACATGTGGGAGACACATGATCTAAAGGTCAATCTCGGTAAAACCAAAATTATGATCTTTAACACATCCAGGGCAATTCTGCACAGAGAGCATTTCATCTTTGATGGTTACCAGTGGAGATCGTTGCATTCTGCACATATCTGGAAGTGCCTTTGTCTGGTCCGATTTTCCAATTGAGCAGGGGAAACGTGGCGCTTGTCAGGCTTGAGCGACAATACTTTCATTCTCAGGTCCAAGATGTTAGAAAATCACAACAAAGGGTACGCAAAGCGTAAGCTTCTCAAGAATAGAGACACATATAGATATAGCCCAGGCACTCACACAGTGCTGAAATGTGGACACTGTAACCAAAATATTATGTTCTCGTACCTCCGTGGCACTTCTAGAACACTCAGCCTGCCTGCTCCCGTAGAGCTTGAGTTGGCCTTGATTTTGTGCCCGCAATCACTTCTTCAAGCTGCCCCTGCTAGACAAAGGCAGCGTATTCTGTGAAGACTTGACCTCCTTGTTGCCCTGATGTGCAGGCAATGGTGTGGCTCAATCTCCCCCTTCGATCAACGAAGTGATGAAGACTTTGTGAGCTCTTTGTCTGCTCCAAACAGCCACCTTCCTTGATCTTGAACCGGTCCTTGAGGCAGGCTCTCTACAGCTCCAATCTGCTCCCAAACTGGTATTTCACCAAGGGGCTGCCTTTTAAAGGTCCCAAATGCCACCAAACCGACCTAGACAGGCCGACCCCTCAGCCTGTGGGGCCGACCTATTGGTCTGTGGGTTCAGCCCCACATGCAGCCATGTGGCTGCTCAATGTGTCCGGTCTGGCCACGTGGCAGTCTGCCAGTTGCCCAGCCCTTTTCAGCCCCCAATCGGGGTCTTCTCCAGCCTTCTACTGGTCACAGACATTCTCCAGCCAGTCGCTACGAGCTCCTGGTGCCCCGCCTCTGTTTTGGACCTGATCCAGCCCAAAACCCTCTACTCCAGACTGCTGCCAGCATCCGTATACATCAATAGAGGCGCTTGCAATCATGGGGTCTTCCGGGATTTTCTTTCAGGACCAATCTCCATGTGTACCAGTGTACTGCGGCACCATCTATGCTGCTTTGGATCCATCTGATCCAGAGTGTCTCCAAGCCCGTACATCTCCAAGGTGCAGCCCTCAAGGTGCCACGTGGCATTGCACCACTTCATGGCAGACTTCCATGTATTGAAGCATCTCCGAATCTGCTCCAGCCTCCAGGGTCTTTCAAACAGTCAGGTACTGTTCTGTGTGCTTCCCACATGGCAGCCTATGTGCTGCCCATGCGGCAGCACCTTTTCTTGTATTATCTTTATCTGTATGCTGCCCACATGACAACCAATGTTGTGTCCATGTGGCAGGCCTTTTTTCCATGTTAGATCTCACCATGTTGCCGCCCAATCAATGCTCACATGTCTTCCAACACACACTGGTACACCTCCCCTTTGCTCTCCTCATTTGGGGGCTCACATATGGGAGGGACCACACAAATTCCAACAAGGGATCCTTGGACCAAGTCTTTTCTCTTTGATTCTTTCCCAATGGGTACCCATGGTGGGGCCCTAATTTATCAGAGGTGGATTGGGCTCGAGTGGAGAGGCTCTAGGTTCTTTTATTGGCACAGATGATCCGCAGTAAGCCGTTGATCTCACGCTAGATCATTTTGAATGAATTCGGGTTCCTCCCACTCCAGCTAGACGCAACATTCCAAGTGTTCTCATATCTCCTTCAAGTCAGGGTAGGTTATTAGGGGTAATTAGGTTTAAAGGGTTGAGTAGGTTTGAAAGAAAAGGGTACGTAGGTTTAAAAAGCACAAACACAAGGGGGGACTTAATTAAGGGACATGTATAAAAAATTAGGGGAAATCACTTTTAACTATAAAGCTACAAAAGATCTTAAAATCGGGGATTTAGGGCAAAGGGGGAAAAAAACTAGCGACCAAGGAGTAAAAAAAACAAAACTAAAAAAGAGGGGGAAATTTTAATTAGAGAAATGTTAGGGCAAAATTAATGGGGGTTAAAAAGTTAAATGTTGTTTAGATGAGGTTTTTTTATTAAAAAAAGGGGGTTAAAACCCCTCTACTGCTGGGGAAAACCTCAACTCCAGGTGAGCAAATTGCTGTACACTGAGATGAAAAAATTGTGAGGGAGGGGGCCCTATATATAGGGTCACCCCGTGCCCAAACCAACTGACTAGGGGAGGGCATAGTGGCCGACCCTGGGTCAGGGAAAACCGATCAGGTGGTCGGTCAGATGGCCTTGGTAAGGGGCCTGGATACCCCGCCATCCAAGTCACATTGATGGCGGCCTGGCGGCAGCCCTCTAGCAGGCCCGGGGCGGGCACACATGACCCTGCAACACCTTGCAACAGTGGCGGACAGATAGTGAGCAGATCCAGGCAGATGGCGAGCAGGCCTGGGCTCCGTATGCCCTCGCTTCTGCTCCGTACAGGTCCATTTGCACGCTGGTGTGGACAGCCATCATCATGATCCCCCTCTACCTCTCCTGGGTGGGCAAACCCACAAGCATGGTTTTTTCCATACGTTACCATACGCATACGTCATACAAGTACGGAAGTATGATTGGAGTATGGTTCAGCCCTTGGGGCTGAAACATACGTGACCCTAGTTTTACCCAAAAAATTTCAGAAAAATATAGATTGATCGTTGATCATTGTACACATTAAATTGACATAGAGGTATTAAACTGAAACTTGAAACTTGTATAATTGTATTAATTTTAAAGTCATCCCTCATGAGTCACGAGTCGTGAATCGTGATTCATCATTCATGAAAGACTCCAGCCTCCAGAGACCGTAGTCATCTGGATTCTAGATTTTGATACATCATAGATGGAATCATAGATCATAGATCAATAATCAATACTACACCAAAAGGTCCAAAACATCATGATCAAACTTCAAAGGAAGTAGGTACACCGTACTAGTAACTACACCAAAACATGAAAGGCAAAACATCATAAAGAAAAGGCTGCCAGTGCGCCACAGCCCGGAAATAAAGCATGCATGACAATTCACAACCAATGAGGCTCAAGCCTCAAGCTGCATCTTCATTCTCATCCTCTTGCTCATCCTCATCCTCATCATCATCTGCATCAATGCCTGCACCCTCCTCCTCCTCCTCCTTCTCCTCCTCATCACTATCATCCTCATCTGCCTCGCCATGGAACTCCAAAAGACTAGAGCTGCTTGAAGCTGCAGCAACATCCATCGTTCCTGTAAGTGTAACAATAGGGGCTGCAATGTCTTCTCCCTCTGTATCTACTTGCCTCGCTAGCAGCCTATCATCATCCTTCTCCTTGTTGATCATTTCTAGGGTCACTTCTATCTTCTCAAATCCCCTTTCCTTGATTTTGGAAATGAGACGCAAATTAGTATGGATGTATACTAATTTCTCGGTATTCTTTGGAAGCAGCCTATTCCTTCTTTTAGTATGGATAAGAGAGAATGTGCTCCAATTACTCTCACAAGGAGAAGCACATGTGCCTTGCGAGAGCACTCGAAGAGCTAACCGCTGTAAATTTGGTGTGTGAGCCCCAAATGTCTCCCACCATTTCACCCCTTGGTGCATTCTCTTTTCATCCTTTGCAATTGCAGGAGCAAATGTGCGTGACATGGATTTGTAAATATCCAACTCATCACATAAGGTGCCTTGGCTGTCAACATCATACTTGGTGTACCGCTCTATGGCATCCATCCACCCATCGTGCACCTCCTTGTCACTATCTGGATTTTCCTCTCTCCAAATAGGATGGAGAACAAACGCTGCCGCATGCAATGGAGAATGCATCATATTCCACCTGTCAACACATAAGGCTCTAACATCAGCCAGCTTTGAGGATTCAATCCCATCAATAGTTGCCATCTTCTCGACCATCCGATCAGTGAGTTCATATACAAGTCCCATGGTAGCCCCTTCCCTATCAGCCAGGCGAAGGATCTTCAAAATAGGTGCACAAAGCTTCACAATGAGTCTTGCATCTTGCCAAAATGAAGCACCCAATATAATAGAAGACACCTGTTGTGCTTTCACAGTGCGTGACACCTTCTTCTTGCAATACTCATCACTGACAACCATGCGACGCAATCCATTGTATACCCTCTCATCCAACAAGTTTGCTAACATGATAAACATGTAAGCAAACCATGTTTGTGCTGGCTTTTCCAATTCCTTCTTGCTGAATTTTCTATGCATTGCTAACACGGTGTGTTTCCGGGTAACAAATGTCACAATCATGTTAGCATGTACCAACACTGGCTTCACCCATGGAAGCTTTCCAATGTCCTAAAACAAGAGGTCAAGGCAATGGCATGTGCATCTAGTATAGAAAATGTGAGGCCACTCTTCCTCCACCAATTCTCCTGCCCGCACATAGTTAGATGCATTGTCCATACACACCTGCATCACATTTTCAGCCCCAACATCAAGAATGGCATCTTTCAGTATCCCAAAGATGTACTCCCCTGACTTATACTGCCCACTTGTGTCCACAAACTTCAAGAAGGCTGAACCAAATATGCATGAGACCATAATATTGATTATAGGCCGGCGTCGAGTGTTAGACCAACCATCACAAGTTATGGTGCAGCCATATTTTTTCCACTTATCCCGAAACTATAGCATCTCTTGATCTATGCATACTGCTTCATTAGTTAGCTCCGTTGTGCGCAAAACATTGTAGGATGGAGGCTTGAAGGTAGGCCCAACTTGGCCAATGGCACGAACCATCTCCAAAAAATAAGGGCTCCTTACCTTCCAATGAGGAATATCCTCTGCAAAGAAAAAACGAGTATGCATCCTTCCGTGCTTGTGACTCCCATGCCTTTTCCAAGGTTCCCTTTGACATCTTCAACTTCTTTTGCTTTAGCTCATATGCACTGCCAGATGCATTTCCACTTGCAGTACCACTCACTGAGGCATCTCCCAAATCAGCCACATCTTCAACAAGCTGTTTTGCAGCAGTTTTTAGGGCCACCTTTGCCTGCAATCTTCGACAAGTATCTTTCACATTTTCAGGAGGAGCGGTACACTTGTCAACCCCCAAGCCTGTGAGCCCAAGAAAATGTGCCCTTATACACGTCGGTCCTCCATCCCATGAATGAGGGCAATATTTACATACAAGTGAATTGGCCCTTCCCTAAAGGCTTTAAGGCCTCTAGAAATTCCCATTATGGTCCTTTTTGTCTTCCCATTTGCAGATCTGCAAGTTGCAAATTTACAAAAGAGGGCAAATAAGGCATTGGGCAAAGGAACAATTTCCAAAGAGGGCTTGAAGCCCTTGCAGGCTGCCCTGTTAGATGGCATCAACTAAAGAGAGAGCACTTGCTGCAAAACAGGAAAAAAAAGCAGCCATTGCATTTACCTTGACACTTGGAGCAGGTAGAGCGTAGAGGCAAGCTGCGGGCTGCAACTGTACGGTGACCACTCACCTCCAAAGCAAGTAGAAGAGGGCAAAGGGCTGCCTAAATAGAGGGCAGCAAGGTGCTGAAGAAGAGGGCAAACTGAAGAAGAGTGAAGGGCTGAGGGGACTCGGGAGTTGGGACTGAAGAAGAGGGCAAAGGGCTGCCTAAATAGGCTCTTGAGAAGAGGGCAAAGGGCTGCCTAAATAGAGGGCAGCAAGGTGCTGAAGAAGAGGGCAAAGGGCTGCAGCCTGCCTAAATAGAGGGCAAACGTCTGCCTAAATAGGCTCTTGAGGCAGCAAGGTCGGTGTGCAGCCTGCAGGCAGAGAGTCGGTCGACGGTGAACAGTGAATTGTGATTGGAAATTCGTACGTACGGCCTTCCTTGGGATTCGGGAGCCTTCACAAGGATGTTGTACGGATTCGAACATAGGAGCCAAGCAATAATATAAGGTACGCATCCCAAATTTTTCCCCCCCAAAAAAGTAACGTACGGAAATCCGTACGGACGTCCGTACGTACGGCCGTATGGAATCCGTAAAATGACCGTACGCGTACGGATGCAACAGTGCCCACAAGCAAGGCCCTCTTTCTCCCTCACATGGGCTGGCAGACCCACAATCAAAGCCCTCACTCAGTGATGCAGGAGATGACACCCCCTCTCAGCTCTTTGATCATGAATCATCTTGAGTAAGTTGGAATGGTTGTTAAGCAGCTTTGTGCTAAGGGCTTGGTGAAGAGGCCGTACGTCCGTACGGAATCCGTAAAATGACCGTACGCGTACAGATGCAACAGTGCCCACAAGCAAGGCCCTCTTTCTCCCTCACATGGGCTGGCAGGCCCACAATCAAAGCCCTCACTCAGTGATGCAGGAGATGACACCCCCTCTCAGCTCTTTGATCATGAATCATCTTGAGTAAGTTGGAATGGTTGTTAAGCAGCTGCTGTGCTAAGGGCTTGGTGAAGAGGTTCGCCTTGTTGTCCTCCGTCTTGCAGTATGTAAGGTGGATCACATCATTGAGCACCTTATCTTGGTATTGGATCTCAGTGTGCTTGGTACGAGCATGGAACACTAGGTTTTGAGCAAGTGCAATACAACTCTGATTGTCATTGTGGATGACTGTTGGGGATGTTTGTGGAAAGCTGGGGATGTTTGTGGAAAGCTGATCTCCTTGAGTAACGGGCGGAGCCAAATTGCCTCACAAGTAGCGGAACACGTAGCATAGTACTTAGCCTCGGTCGAAGAGAAGGCTTTAGTGGGTTATCTTTTACTGCTACAAGTGATGGCGGCTGAGCCAAGAGTAAAACAATACCCAGTGGTGGAATGATGAGTGTTTGACTCTCCTTCCCATTTTGAATCACTCCAGCCTAAGAGCCAAATCTTGGATTGCTGTCTTGACTGATAAAATAACCCTCGATTGCGAGAACCTTGAAGATAGCGAAGGATCCACATATCAGCATCCCAGTGGGTCTTTTTAGATGTTTGCATGAATGAACTCAGTAGACCAATAGAGTAAAATTGGTCCAGAGTAGCCAATTCAGGGAGCCGATCAGTTGGAGATATCTGCTTGCATCCACAAGATCACTAGGGTCATACTTGGGCAATTTGGTACTGGGATCCATGGGAGATGAGATGGCACGACACTCTGTCATTTGAAAAGCCTCCAGAAGCTCCTGAGTATATTGATTTTGGGACACAAAGTAACCTTTCGGCCCCTGTGAGATCTCCAGCCCCTGAGTGTAGGGGCCCGAGATCAGTCATCTCAAAGGTTTGGAAAAGAGTAGTCTTGGTCTCGGAGATATGAACAACGTGGCTACCTGTGATGAACATATCATCAACATACAAAATGATGAGTGAAAGAAGACCACTCTAACGGAAGATGTACAGATTGGGATCAACTCGTGACCTTTGGAAATGCTTCCATACACAGAACTAATCAAATTTTCCATTCCAGGCTCGAGGAGCTTGCTTAAGCCCATACAATGCTTTCCTTAACTGGTAAACCGTTCCTTTTGACTTGGTAAACCCAGGGGGTTGTTCAACATAAATCTCTTGCTTTAAATCTCCATTTGATAAAGGCAGACTTAACTTCCATCTAGTAAATGGGCCACTGCTCATGGGCAGCAATTGCTAACATGGTCTGAAGAGTGGCCATCCTGGCAGTAGGAGCAAAAGTGTCATCATAATCGATCCCTAGTCGTTGTGAGTATTACTTAGCCATAAGGCGGGCTTTGTGCTTATCCACAGTACCGTTCGATGTGTACTTGGTCTTGTAGACCCATTTGACACCAATGACTAAACGGCGCTTGGGATGAGGTACTAACTCCTAGATCCCATTTCTTTCAATAGAATCCAACTCCAATTCCATGGCCTGCTTCTAGTGTGTCTGAGAAAGTGCTTCTTGTATAGTTGAAGGCTCCTTGTCTTTGAAAATGCTGAACATCAAGGAATAATTGGCCCGGAGTGGAACTACCTTCATAATCTTTTCCTTATTCCGGTGGGATCTACGTGGGCATCCTCTTCTCGAACCATGAAGAAGGGATATTTGTGACACGTGAGTCACGAAGGGTTTCAATCAGCCAGCGTGGTACATTCTGAGAGTGAGACCCTGAACTTTCCCTTGCTGCTTGAGGAGGTGGGGAGTCATCTAGATCATTGTCCGGGTCACTCTCGGTCTGCGAATCGGGAACAACTACTAGTACTTGGGGCAGTTCAGGAACATGATCATCACTATTGTCATCATCTACTGGCTTTGTGATAAGAGGAGGATCGGCATCAATCGTAGAAGAGGGAATTCGTTCATCAAAGATAACATCCCTGCTGAGAATAATCTCTCTCCTGGAAGGGTCATACAGCCAGTAACCTGTTGATTGAGAATTGTATGGACATAACATCCAACTTCCCCCTCTGTTTCTTGGGAATGTGAACAAAGGCATCACACCCGAACACGTGGAAATAAGATACATTTGGCTTCTTTCCAAAGTAAGCCTCAAAAGGAGTAACTTCCGGAACATTAGACATTGGAGAACGGTTAAGGCCTCAGGCCAGAGAAACCGAGGAACCAAGCGTGGTCCGAGACATTCCAACCACTGGAATAAAATTTGCGTCCTTTGTCAGATCGAAGGGCTTTAACATGAAAGTTAGATTCATTTTCAACAAGGACACACCATTCCTGGAAACGAGAGTGAGAGACTTCTGAGACAGAAAGTAGATGGCTGACTTGGTCAACGCTGACTGTTAACCTTGGTTGGGCTGATCAATGCCAATTGTCGACCATGCAGGTCAAAAAGTCAACGCATTGACTTTTGATCGAAAAGTAAACTCTGCATTTTTTTGACCTATGTTCACTGCTGATTGCACAAGGCTGCCTGCTTGCTGTACGGATGCCTACGTGGTAGTTGACCTGGTTGTCTATGTTGGCACTAGTTAGCATGGCCACGGGCTTGTGGATGCCCATGACAGAAGAAACCTTGGAAGAGTGCATCCCTCCTTTGCCATTTGGAATTATGTCGAGATTGCCTTCACCATGTACTTTGATGATGGAACTATCGCCGGTACGGACATCTCTCCCTGAGATCAGAAAATCTTTGAGCCCGGCTGGAGGATTCATATTACAAGATGCCCCACTGTCGACGATCCAACTCTTGGAATCATTGACTTGAAGAGCCACAACCCCCTCTCCAACAGAGGAAGTCAGAGAATCGATAATTTCATTGTGAACAAAGGCAGGATGTATAGCAACAGAGGAGGAACCAGACTCCAGTACCGTTGTTGTTGGCCTGAACAGGGCACTTCCTCCAATAATGGCCTTCTTGGCTAGAGTGATTACATGAGCGCTCCACCATGAGCACCTCCTCTACTTCTCCTATCAGGGGCTCGACGACCTTGATTCTTTCTCAACCGCGGAGCTGCCAGAGCATTGGGGCCACTGCCATAGGAGGAACTTTGAAAACGCTCCTCTTGGTCCAGCACCATAGGCACTAATTATTCCCAAGTCAAAGTGCTCATCTTGCCACTAGTGATAAGCGAAGAATAGAAGGCAGAATACTGGGAAGTGAGATGAGAGAGCAGAGTAATGGCCATATCTTTAATTTCCTTCCCGGTAATCTCTTGTTGAAGTTCGTGAAGCTTATTGATATGTTCCTGCATGGATGAAGACGTGGCATGTGAAATTTGAGAGAAACCCTCTTCATAGGAAAGGTCCCGTTATATAGGGAGGCCAGGTGCTCCCAAATACTCTTGGCTGCCGTTGTGTGCTTTACATGATTTATAATATGAGGAGTACAGCTTAGAAAAATGAAAGAATGTACCCTTGCATTGACTCTATCTCAGATTTAAGGCAAGTTCTCGGCCTCCTTCTAGTCTAGAATGCCTAAGCTCCCATTAAGGGGATCTGGCAGTTTGACACCCACTTGAATGAAATCTGACAAGTCGTAGGATTGCAATACCGACTCCATCATGACACGCCAAATGCCATAATTGTTCCCGTCCAATTGACAATCTATAGGGAAAGGGGGCAACACTGGAATCTTCACCTTGTTTTCTGCCAATTCCTACAGAGAAGCCATTTGGATAGAAGGGGGGAGAACGGAGAAGAACAGGGAGGAGGGTAGGAGAAGAGGTATGAAGGAAAAGAGGGAAGGGAAGATGGAAGACAAGGCAGAGAGGCTTGAAGAGACTTCTTCCTCCAACCTCGGCCTTCACACATGTAGGCCATCTCCTGGTGGTTCTAGTGATGCCCTATAGGCCATGGTATGTGCCTTGTAGGCATGAATATAGGCACTTGTAGTGTTAGTGCCTTTTAGGCCACCTAGGACACTTAGTCCTATGTGACACCTAGGACACTTAGTCCTAGGTCTAGGTACTTGTACCTTGTACTCCTTTTTCCATTATCCTAGTTTTGACGTGACGGCAGACTCTATCGACTCTTTTGCACCTTGCTCTCTCTCTATCATCTAACGATCCTGTAGTGGTATCAGAGCCACGTTTTGAATTGTTTCCTGCTCCTTGACTTGCACAAGCTCTCTTTAGCCTACCTGCTCCTCCATCCGTATAGTTCGTACAACTGTACGGACCCACGTACAAACAAGCTTGCAATCAGGACCCCCGTCGTACGGAACAACCAGTACCTGCTACAGCCATACGCTCTTCTCTGTGCCAGTGATTCCGTACACCAGATGTCCGTACGACAAAAGTACTGCGCCATACACCTTCTGTACAGTTGTACAGAAGGTATCGTAATTGCTTCAGTACCTCCGTACTTGAGTTCAGTACATCATAACTGCGCGTATATCTTTCGTACTATTCCGTACATCGTACCTATGATGTGCAATGTACATTGGATCTGCTCCGTACAATTGCACACAGCAGATGTCCGTACAACGTACATGTTCCGTACGTCACCGTACAGTGCTCCGTACTACTTTCCGTACCTTCGTCGTACATTTCGTACGGCTAGCGTACTTTGCATCCGTACAATTATACAGCTCACCGTATGTTGTACATGCGTTATATTTGCTCTAGGATTTGGTACAGCCTTTGCACGTGTGAAATCATTTGCAGAGTATTCTCAAAATTTGGGGCTTTTGAGGGCTTTTGCTCTCCTTATCTTCCTTCTACTGTTTGAAATCTTCTCAAGCCATTTCAACAGCTTGGAAAGCCTACATTTTGAGGTTCATACTTTGGGACAGGTGCACTTTTGCAGTCATTTTGTGGACAGCAAGTCCTAATTCTGCAGTTGCAAGCCTTGAGGCTATATTTTTTTGGAATTTTGTCTGCAATTCCTCTTTTGATTCAATACATTGGGACAGATTGAAGAACATTGAGTCACATTCGCTGGACATTGAGTCAGATTTTCAGACATTGAGTCTTTTTTGCAAGACATTGAGTCAAATTCGCATACATTGGGTTATATTGCAAAATTTCAGCAAAATTTGGGGCTTTTCTGTATTTGCTCTCTTTTTGGCCTATTTGCCCTCATTAAATTTGGGGCTTTTGCCAAATTTGCTGTTTTTGTAGTGAACATTGCTTGCCACAGTCACATTTGGGTCAGATCTGCATTTGCCCTTTGATTTGGGTTGGAAATTTGCAGATATTTGCTGTCATTTTTTGGACAGCCAGCTTTTGCAGTGATAGCCTTGAGGCTTTTGGGTTTTCAGGTCTCTTTCAGGGTATCACATTTGCTAATGGCTGGGAACAATCAAGATCTATTTGGTGTTCTTCGTGAAGATGATAAGTTGGATGGCACGAACTATCCGATGTGGTCTTATCTCATGAAACATATTCTTGTTGCAAAGCATTTGTGGAATATTGTTTCTGGGGTTGATCTAAGGCCAGCTTGTTGCCTCTATTGCTGGTCCCTCTGCAGGGGGTACTCCTCCTGATGCCTCATCTTCTAGCACTCCTGCTACTACTCTTCCAACTTAGGAACAGACACGATGGGATGCAAGAGATGCAAATGCACATTCATGTATTGCTTTATCATGCAAGAGAATCATTATTCCACACATCCGGTCTTGCAGGACAGCAAAGGATGCTTGGGATAAATTGGCTTCTCTCTATCAAATTCGCAATGAGGCACGTGTTGCATATTTGAGAAGGCAATTACAGAAGTTAGCATCAATGAAGGTGACTCTATGGATGCATACTTGACAAAGGTGAAGGACCTCATGGAACAACTTGCCAACATTGATGAGGTGGTGCCAAATTCACAACTTGTCAGTACCACATTGAATGGACTGCCAGATACATATCAAGGGTTTGCTACAACCCTTCGATTAGTGGCCATGGGTAATTTAGACCACTATTTTTTTGATCAGCTAGTTACTTTGCTTTTGCAGGAAGAGCAAAGTCGAGCTGATAGACAAGCCATTATTCCTCATCAAGCATTTGCTTCACAGTAGACAGGAAGAGGCAAGGCTTCCAAGCCTATGGGCAAGCCAAAATCTGTGCATAGCAGCTGCAATTCCTCCCATGCATCTAAAAATACAGTAGATAAGTCAAAGAAGAAAAGATGCAACTATTGTCGCAAGCCAAGACATGACATTTCAGAATGTAGGAAGCGCATTGCTTCGGAGAAAAAGAAAGCAGGATCGACAGTTAATGCCTCACTTGCTATTGAATCCCATGAGCCAGGAGATGCTTCACATGCACATGTTCTTCAGGATGATTGGGCATGGGCTGTCCATTGTTCAGTTGATTCCTCCAAAGCTGATGCATTCTTTACTGCTAATGATGCTCAGTCCTGCTACTTTGATAGTGGTGCTTCAAAGCATGTCACATCTTGCAGACAGTTGTTTCACTCTTTAGCTGATGCACCTCGAGGGGGGGCTGTCACATGTGCTAATAATGCTTCATATGCTGTAAAAGGAAGTGGAGATGTGCAGCTCACATCTATTTCAAGTCATCTTGTCACTTTGACAAATGTTCTCTTTGTGCCTGGAATTGAAGTCAACTTGATCTCCATATCGACAATTTGCAAAAGGGTATGCCCAACAACAAGGCATTGACTTTGAGGAGATTTGCTCCCACATCCAGGATTACTACCATTAGATGTGTCATTGCCATTGCAGCCCATCATAATTGGCAAGTGCACCAACTTGACATCAAGACCGCTTTTCTTCATGGGGATCTGCAGGAAGAAGTATATGTCACACAATCTCCTGGCTTTGAGGTGGTTAATTCTGAAAATAAGGTATGTTGGCTTAGAAAAGCTCTTTATGGTTTGAAGCAGGCACGTAGGGCATGGTATGCCAAAATTCATGCACACTTACTATCCCTTCGTTTTCAGAATAGTCCCACAGAACCCACTCTTTATGTCCGTGGGAGTGGATCTGATTTTTTAGTGCTGATTTTATACGTGGATGATATGCTCATCACGGTCCCAGATACTCAGCAAATTGCAGCATTCAAGGCTGATTTGCAACAGATTTTTGACATGTCAGACATGGGACAGCATTCAGTTTGCTCATGTTGAGGGGGGTATCATGATGTCACAGTCCAAGTATATTGGACAGCTCCTTGATCGTTTTCAGTTCGAAGATTGCAAGCTAATCTCTACTCCAGTAGACCCTGGCTTCAAGTTCTCAGCTCGTGATGGGAGCCCACCATGTGATATCACTCTTTATCAGCAGGCTGTTGGATGCCTTATTTATTTATGTCACACCAGACCTGACTTGCAGTATGCAGTATCTCAGCTCAGTAGATTCATGCACATGCCCAGTTCACAGCATTGGTAGGCAGTGAAGAGAGTCTTCAGATATCTCAGAGGCACTCAGGATTTAGCCCTCTTCTATGATGATTAGGGTTCACTTACCATGCATGCTTACATGGATAGTGACTGGGCAGGATGTTCCGATACCAGAGTGTCACATACTGGCAATTGTTTTTTGCTTGGCAATTCATGTATCTCTTGGCTCAGCAAGAAGCAACCAACAGTTGCCACATCTAGCTGTGAGGCTGAGTACAGGGCAGCTTTCACCGCTACAGTAGAGTGTGTTTGGCTTCGACAATTACTTATAGATCTTGGTATTCGCGAGACATCCTCCACTATTGTCTACAGTGACAGACATAGTGCTTTGGCCATTGCGCGTAACCCAGTGTTTCATGCGCGTACCAAGCATATTGAAGTTCACTATCATTATGTTCGGGAGCGGTTGTCAGCAGGAGACATAGAGTTGTCCTATCTTCCCACAGAGGAGAACATAGCAAATATGTTTACAAAGGCACTTCCTTGTCCCAAGTTCGAAGTCTTTCGATAGGCTTTACACTTGGTTCCCTTTGGTACATGATCTGACATTCCTTGTACATTCATAGGTGGCTATATCCTTTTGGATGAACATGTGCCACCATGACCAGAAAATACCAGGTATTCTAAGACGTTTCCAGAATACTTCAGCCCATCCCATGGAGGGGGGTTTGTAGGCCTTCTCCTGGTGGTTCTGGTGATGCCCTATAGGCCATGGTATGTGCCTTATAGTGTTAGTGCCTTTTAGGCCACATAGGATACTTAGTCCTATGTGACACCTAGGACACTTAGTCCTAGGTCTAGGTACTTGTACCTTGTACTCCTTTTACCCATGCATCCTCTCTGAAAGCACCAACAAGGGGCTATGTACTAGGCTCTAGCAAGGACTTGGTTGGCCACCAAGGCCCTATGTGCTAGGGAGAGTTTGGCTGAGTTCCCATAGAGGAGCTTGTGCTGCACTCTCTCTAAAACCGAGACTATCTGCTACTTTGCTAGATGTCTATCCCGACATGGCAATTGAGATATCTCATTGTCTGCCCCCTGAGAATCCACTGAAAGCCAAGGGTTGATCCTCAATCGTGGAACTCTTGGACCTACTCTGTCTCGGTAAGGAAGCCAACATATTTGACCCAAGTAATCCTAGCACTAGAGGATGCGTTGGAGAAATGCAAGGCCCCTTCAACCGCCTTACGGCTCCGAATCCAATAGCTCCTTTTTTTGTCAAATCCAGAGCCTCATCCTGGTGAGGCCTGTAGACTGAGAGCACAAAAAGTAACCAAATGCCTCTGCAACAACGAAGAGGCAAAGAAATGGGCGAGGGGACAATCTTGTTGAACCGAGCAAGAAAGAGAAAGGCCTCGCCTGGGTGACCCGCAATAAGCATATGACTGGAACTCTCGGCATAGAGGGATGAGACCCCTTTGATCCACCCGTTCGATAATCCTGATCTCTGCATAGTGCCCTCCAAAAGAGACCACTCCACACTATTGTAGGCCTTCTCAAAATCCAAGAGAAGGATAGCGAGAGGCTAGGACTCCCCGGAGCCCAATCATGTGCCTCTTAAAAGGTGAAGATAGTGTCCAAGATGTTGTGCTCGTGAACAAAACTTGCCTGCTATCATATGTCCATTAGGTGGAGCCGTAACTGCAAACTCAAGACCTTGGCTAAGATCTTGTACACGATGTCCAATAGTGTAATCGGTCTCCACTGGCAAAGATCAGCCCTGTCCCCCCCCTTGGGGATCAAACAAATCCATCCGCGATTTAGAGACTATGAAAGAGAACATGAGTTAAAAATCTCTTGAAAGGCCAAATGAAGGGGGTGTGAATGTGCTTTTCCCAGAAGAACCTAAATGAGGATGGTGTCAGGCACTTCTATGGAGGAAGGGTCTTGAGGGCCTCCAAAAGCTCATCATCGGTGAAAGCTCCTCAATTTGCCTACTCATGCTCGGAGGGCCCAATGTTGGAATATGGGTCCAAATTGCCTCTCGGGCTGCAAGTTCTTTGGGGGGCGACTCCTCGTACTGAAATAGGCTCTGATAGAAGTCTGTGGTCATCTCTATCTCTCGAGGGCCAGAATGCATCCGTCCGCTGAGGTCTCTCAATCTATGCAACTGTGTCCCCGTAGACTGTATCCCATTGGTCTAGAAACATTGTCTAGTGATCCTGTCAGCTGTTGTATCCACCTGGCCCTAGAAGAGTGATAAGATAACTCTGCATGGTGGATGTCCGTGTCATGGAGTTCAAGTTGCGCGCACTCGTGCCGATCGGCAAGCCATTGGTGAATCCTGCTCCTTGAGACAATCCATGGAAGGCAGGACCAAGTGGTTTCGAGAGAGAGCCTGAGACTAAAGCTCCTTGCCGGTCCTTTGGATCACGTCTGCTCCCAATGGGGCCCAACCTCCCTCTGGTGGGGTCTCGAGCTGCTACCAAATCTCTATGGCTGCCTGCTGACCCCCTCCTCTTGGAATAAGGCTAGGATGCGGACGCCTTTCTGGGAGAGTCCTCGATGGGACCATTCGAGGTGTAGAACAGCCGGGTAGTGATCAGACGTTGTGGTACTTACCAGAATGCCAATGGCTCCTCCCTTGTGCAACACCCAATCTTCTGCATAGAACTTGCCCAGCCTCTCTAGAAGTCCATCACGATGACGCTGGCCAAAAGAGAAATGGAGGCTTTCTTGAGGTCTGGAGAACTCTGCCTCTTGCTGTGGATTCTGCCACTAATCGTGAAGATAAATAGCTCCCACGTGCTCCTCTCGGCTGCTGGCATCTTTGAGAAAGAGGCTTCGTCTTGCTTGTCCTCCCCAAATTCAAGATATTTGAAGTCTACTCCACCAACTACCCCCATGGAGCCCCCTTTCCGGGGTTGCAAGATCAACCAGTCATCTCTAGAGCGAGAGCATACACGTTTTGGAATCTCTTCGTAGTTCTATAGTCCAAGCCTCCAAAACTCCCTCAGAAAAGGTTGCCTAGGGGCAAGGCCTCGAACTTGGAACTTGAGAGAACAAGTGGCCTGACTCAGGCTTCTTCAAGGAGGTAGAGTTTTGCAAGGGAGAGGTGGAGGGTTGCGATTGACACAGGAAAAGCACATGAAGTGAGGTACAAACAGCAACAGTCAATGGCATCTTTTAAACAGGAAGCAGTAAGAGTTCATGCGGTTATTATTTCATGACATCCTTATTTACATCAAGACTATCCAACAGAACATCATATGTATGTTGAGCAGGTTATTGCAATTTTGAGTTGCAACAACATACAAAAGCTGGCAGTTCTACTTTAACGGAAGTAAAGATTGACTATTTGTGGCATAGCTGGCTGTGATGGGAAGCCTGATTGATTCTAATCAAATTAATTGGTATATGAGCAGTATGAAGATCATGAAACCAACCAGGCATGAAGGGGGACAGAATTGTAAGCGGACCATGTCAGCCAAGAAGGCCATGTCAGAGAGGCTATGACAGAGAGCCTGAAGGTGAGAAGTGCAAACTGGTCATGGCAATCATGGAGGGAAGAACCTTGAGGATGCACATGCAGGCTATGGTCCTAAAGAAGGAGATGATTTATGACAACAGGTGCAGAAAGTAAGCAGGAACTACACGGGGCAGACTGATGTTTAGTCTTAACAAAATGACATCTTATGCTGAAGAAAATGGAGGAGCCAAAAGGTTGATGAGTTCAAGATGCCCAAACTATGACAGCGGCATGAAGGATGAAAAAATTCAAGTTGATGATGGATATACTGTGGTTATAACTCATATAATGACAATGGATATAATAGATTATATTTTTTAAATCTGTGTAAGGGGCATAATGTTTTAAGGGCTGGACGTATTATTTACTTGCTAATATGCCAAAAGGAGCTGCCCTAAATGTAACAACATGCTTTCATCCAGATACTGTTAAAGCTTTACCGGAAGAGCTGGTTACTTACAAACTATTTGGGGGGGGAAACCACCATTATGGCCATTATGACCTTGTCTGTGGACGTATGGTAAGTGAAAATTATACTCTTATGTCCCATTGTTTCCTGATTATAAGTTCTCTTGATTGTAAACAGTGATTTTTTCTTATGGCTGTGGTGTTTGGTGTATACGAACAGGCCAAACAGGAAGTTTACCCCTGCATCCAAGATTTCCTTGTGCAGCATGACAATATAGAAGGCCATGATACTAAGAGTTCTTAACTCGTCTTTGGACATATTGCAAATGGGTGGATTTACCGTTTCAAACACCGACAGATCAGGGACTATATGCAGAGGCTAACATGCATTGCATTTCTCTTGTAAAGCATTCCAGAAGCTGGATGCCAAAATAATTACCATTCTTGTGCTTCTCCATCAGTGATGTACTGCACACGTTTCTTGTACATGATACACAAAATGTTGTATTCGATATACAAAATTCTGTAATTGATAAAAAAGCAATATGTATTTCCTGCTGTCCTATTTTGAAGGATTCCCTCCAAAGTATGGTGAGTTTTGCAAGGCTTGCTGTGTGCTAACGTTAAGATGGTCGAAGAACCCACTCAAGAGCAAGGGCCAAAAGAAGACCTGCATAAACATCTTCTTAAAGCCTAACCCATTTTGGCATTAGGTCCTACCCTAAGCAAACAGAAAATCATTTTAAATGAGACAAATTCACTACAATATGTTGCTTATTAGGCATTTGTAAGGGACAAGTAACGGTTATATATAAAGCTTCTTACATTGCCATACTATGAAAGTGGTATGTGCAAAGAGAGTTGGCTCTATTGCTTATGCTCATGTCCCAAATGCACTAAGAAATAAACTGGACGTCAAGGCAATCAAGTGTACCTTCACAGGGCATGTTGGAGAATCAAAGGCATATTAGGCTATATGATCTAGTCAAGCAAGTGTGAAGTCAATAAGGCTTTTGGAGATGAGGGTAGAGAAGCGTGAAGTCAAGAAGGGTGGAGGACACGACAAGGATGTGGAGCAGTGTGAAGTTGATGAGATAGCATGGCATTAAATGGCCAGTGCCCATCAAGCCACCTTGATGAGCAATTGGCTACAATTGAAGTCTATTCCACCCACCGTGATGGGTTACCTAAAATTACTTGTTACCACGGTGGTTTGGTACGTGAATGACGGCATCACAACATATATGGAAAAGGGGACCCCTTAAGGGCCATATTGAGGGGGGCTCTTAAGGGCCATATTGAATTTGATTAATTGAAGGCCACTTACGATTATTGAGATATGCCACTTGATCAAGTGGCATGTGTTCAACTAGGGATTATTGTCTGGCAATACTTAGACATAGGCATAAAAGAGCACCCTCGTTCATATTCAATCCCCTATTCACCATAGACAAACTCTATTCCCCGTTGCTCATCGCCTATTTCTCCACTACTCCCTTGTTTTCCATGCATGCTAATAGCAACTAGCCTCTTTTTACTAATGTCATCCCGCTTCTATCTTCTTCTTCCTACAAGGTGGTCATGTTGCGTTGCATGCATATTTTAATGATGTGCATTGTGCATAGGCTTCGTGTCCTCTGACCGTTTCCAACATATCAATGACTTTTTCTACATGCATGATTTCGGCCTATATTTAGTTGTTTTCTATGGATCCCATTTAGACATTGATCTAGGAGTTAGCACTTTTTTGGAAGAGTTCGCTCAATTTTCCTCTTTTTCTTGTTAGTGGCCCTTTTGCATGGTGGGGTAGTATTCTTTTGAAGTGGAGCTTTGAGAGCAAGATGATTTCGACAATCTACAAGCAAAATGATTTCAAACTTGGACAAACTTGGAGCAAGAAGGATTCATCAAAGTGGAGGTGCCCTATTTCTATCCAACCTCCTTTAAGATGCACCTGAGTATGCTGAATCAACCAATTGTAGAGATCAAGAGCTCAATATTCTCTTGCCAAATTTCATCTAGGGCTCAATATTATCTTACCAAATTTTGTAATATAAATTTTATAATGATACAAACACACTCTCTTTTCTCATATTCTCTTGCCAAATGGTGAATCTACTTGGATTGTATTGTTATAATAAAAAATTTGTAGGAGGCTATGATTTTGTAGTAGAGTATGGGGCGATAAATTTTAAAGTCAAGAGTAGATAGTTTGGGCCACTATTGGGATGCTAAGGGATTTCTAATATACCCTTGAAAACACATGATATTATAGTTTTTGACATTCATGTTTGGGATGCTAAGGGATTCCTTTGAGCACACGTGAAAGTGTGTTATGTGGTCAAGAGAACATAAAAAGATCCTAAATCCTAAAATGTTAGTGTCTTTGCAATCATGAGCATGCACTAGAAGAACTCCAAAAATTTTAGGAAATTTAAGTATATAGGAAAAATATGGTCGATTTAGCTAAAATAGCATGACCACTGCGCTAGCTTTAAATATTCTTAAAATTGCTAAAGTAGCTCT
Organism: Dipteris shenzhenensis; assembly: GCF_047967505.1. Taxonomy (NCBI): domain Eukaryota; kingdom Viridiplantae; phylum Streptophyta; class Polypodiopsida; order Gleicheniales; family Dipteridaceae; genus Dipteris; species Dipteris shenzhenensis. Next base: position 16,216,288 of record NC_141603.1, on the reverse strand, counting down.
CCTGTTGAACAAGCGTTGTTGTCACACACAAGAACTTGCATGATGGTCCCACTGTTATGTGGATCGCCACATGTCATGCATTGTATCCCTATTCAAATAAAGGTGTGGATTGTCGAGCTCTGCATGGTGTTTAGAATGGCTATATGCAAAGCTCATGCGTCGAGCTCTACACACTATACAAAACTATAGTATGCCCGTGCAGTAAAGACCTAGAGTGTTGTGTGTCTGCACGGTGTTTAGAATGATTACACTGGCAAGTTTTGATAGATTTTGTCTCATCATTATGCTAGTGTGGCAATCAATACACCAAGAAAAGACCCCCGACAAGAGCATGGACATATCTCAAATTTGAAATCTCACCCACCAATGTCACAGGGTGGTGTTGCATGGCCACAAAAATATCCAAAAAACATTTCCACACTGGCTACACCCAATTGTGCATTGACCTTGATATGTTGGTTTAGAAGAATGGATGATATTGTTACAATTTTGTACCCAATATGACGTGTGCTTTTGATGTGCATTTTCCATTAAAAGGATTTTGGATTCACAAGAAGTTAGGAAAGGGAGTGAAAGAGTGCAATTACGGATCTGCCAATTTTAGACCAACTATGTCATAAAGAAAAGTAGATGCGAAGATGCACATAGTCATGCCTCATTAAAAACTAAGCTAGCAATGATAGTGATGCATAGAGCTATCCATTAAGCAATAGGCTATACATCCAATGAAGAGCTATGGGTTGTGAATTCATATTTTAAAGGAGGAAGTATCCATAATTTGTTCATGTATCTAGTAATGCCAAATAAGTGTGATTTGGTCTATCTTCCTATGCTCCCCTTCGTGTGTTTGGGTTCTCTTTAGATAGCATTACATGCCTCTTGGGTTCTATACTTGGTGTCATGGTTTGTCGCCTCTAAGAACTCACATTCTTTTTTGGAATAGTAGTTTCTATTTGTGACACCATTACTTAATGAATCCATTTCTCTTTAATCTTCATCTATACAGCCAAATCTTGAGTGGTCTTTAAAATTTTGATGCTTTATAATATCTTGGAACAAGTACTTTGAAGTTAATCGGTGGCCCATGACCCTTGACTTGTGTGGTTGAACTATTTATGCTTCACAATTAATTCATCCATCCATCTATATCCTCCACTCCAATGAGAACAATATGACAACATCACACTTAGACTCCAGCTAAAACAGCACAACCAATATTATCACTAATATTATTAAACCTTGTTATTGTGTCACTTATCCTGCCAACCCCTTCATATATTTTTATTTGCAATGCCAAATGATCATTTTGAACACAAGGCAATTCTTCTATACTCATAAGCATGTTGGAGTCACTTTTAGTACAAGCAATCTCTTCTATGTCAACATCAACATCAATTATAATATTAGGAATGTCCTCAATATGAGTGACCATGCCACTGTGATGTTTTTCATAATTGGGATAATTTCCTGATTTGGAGTTCTTTTGTGTACTTTTTTCCTTCTCACAATACATTCCTGTATCTTCATCACACTATAGGAAACTTAGGAAATTTTGATTACAAGAAAGGTAGCCCCTATTTGATAGTACTATGGACCTATAAATGTCTCCTCCTGCTTACTATATGCTGTCTCCAGTGGAATCTGGCTTTGCAAGGCTGCAATGTGGATTCAACTCACTGATTGAAATAGGTAACAGGATTCTGTTGTGTTGCAGAAATAAGGGCCTCCTAGTTACTATATGTTGTTTTCCATGAAATCCCTGCAATGGGCCTGCTGGTTACTATATGCTGCTTTCCGTGAAATCCCGCATTGCAAGGCCGACAAGTGGGATTCAACACCATACTATGCATTGAATTTTGAATGATGCCTTCACACGTCAACTTAATTAGCTCTACCATACAAAGAACATTCAACATAGTCCTTGAATTTGCCAATTCCTAATACTTCTATGGAGCAAGATGACATGTCAACCTTTCCCCCCTCAAAACAAGTTTTCTTTATAGCTTGAAAGTCTTTGGAATGATTTCATCTCAACCGCAAAGAGTTCTATGTTCTTGCATATCAAAAATTTCACTTTTAAGAATGGAGGTGAAATTCTCTATGATGTCAATGATCTCTGATAGTGATTGTGTCCATTGTGTCAAAAACCTTCTCTTTTCTTTTACTTGGATTGTTCACTCTTGACTGTGCACTATTTGAGGATGAAGGCAAAGAAATATGTTGTATCATTGGTACTAATAGGTGAGTTGGTACAAATACTATAGTCATATTATCAAAATACAATGGAGCCTCGTCAATGATAACCTCCCTTGATGCGACCAGTCACTCTACACTCTCATATCCTACTCAACCCTCCTACTGCACCTCTTGCTCCACCCTCATCTCCACCATTTGGATCCACCAAGTACTATGTCCCACCTCTAGCTTATTCCATTCTTGTTCCTAGCTATCTCTAAAGTGGTGGCAACCTCTCCCATGATTGTAGAGTGGGCGATATGCTGCAAGACCATAATTGGATCAGCAATCTACCCAATCCAATCCATGTGAGGTGTACGTTTGAGTCCCACAATGATTTAGGTTATTTGTGAATTCTATATGGGACACATTCATATGTGGATCAAGCCATAAAATAATATTGCAAGAGTTTTTGCAATGTTAGGAAATTGATTGATCTTCATGGTCGAGTTGAGTAGCTCAGTAGTCAAGTAGAGCATTTTTGTGAAGTTTAGAAACTCAAGAATTTAATGAAATGAGCATTCTTGTATCAAACAGAAATCCTTTTTGTAATATAATCTTGTTAATGCATACAAACTTGTTATGAATCTTGGTTTAGGAATAATGTGTTCTTGTATCGACAGAACTCCTTTTTGTAATAATAGTGGAGGCTTAGGTAGAGTGAAGGCCACTGCCGTGGTGTGGTTCATGCGACGGTGGTTGTTTGAGGTGGTTAAACCATGTCTTTTTTTGCCAAACTAGGTAGAGTGCAATTAATTAGCAAGCCATCACGGTGGCTCGTTGATGATTATTTGAACGAGTGGTAGGTGAATAATTGGTTGCTCTAATTTTAATTGGGCTTGCTTGCGAGTTAATTATCACTTAATTTACCAATCACTGGCATGGTGGCTTCTTCGTGATTATTTGGATGGCGCCACTCAATGTGGGCAATCCTACCCATCCATATGGTGCAACGGCATGCATGCAATTTAATTACCACCAATCACTAGCATGGAAGCTCATTTATGATTATTTGGACATCCCGATGTTGATTACTAGACACTGTGGTGGCATGTGATTGCATGTCGGACTTGAAAATGGGGAAAAACTAATTTGAATGCATTTTAAATTACTAGTCACTAGCGGCTTATGATTCTATATTGCATGCCACCAATTATTTTTGGTGCAAAACAAGAAATTTAGTTTTGCATGCATGCAATTTAATTACCACTTAATTACCACCAGTCACACTGGCATGGTGGCTCCTTGAGGATTATTTGGATGTCCCGATGTTAATTACAAGCTACTTTAGTGGTGTATGATTGCATGCATGGAAAAACCTAATTTTAGTGTAGTTCAAATACCAGTCACCGCGGTGGCATGATTGGACAAGCTTGCATGTTGGTGATTATTTTGGAGCAAAACAAGCAATTTAGGCTAGCATGCATGAAATTTAATTACCACTTACTTAAGTCACTAGCATGGTGGCTCCTTCATGATTATTTGGATGTCTCGATGTTAATTACTAGCCATTGTGGTGGCATATGATTGCATGCGATTATTTATGGGGCAAAACAATTTTTAGTGTAGTTAAAACTACCAGTCACCATGGTGGCATGAGATTAAATAGTAGTTTATGATTTTACAATTGGATGGGCTTGCATGTCAGCACTTATTCTTGGGGCAAAACAAGCAATCTAGTCCCAGTCACCATGGTGCCCTCACCTTTAATGATGGTGGCTCGAATTTTGATTAATTGAAGGTTGCTCATGATTATTTGGATGGCACCACTGGACCTCTGGTAACCATGTCACTCAGATTTTGATTAATTAAAGGTGACTTATTAAGATGGCTCATGAGGTAGCACCAGGTCTCTAGTCACTACGGTGGCTCAAATTTTGATTAATTTAGGTGGCTTAGTAATATTAGAGTGCGCATGTTACTATTTAACTGTGGCCCTAAACACGATTTGGCTACTTTGCTGTCATATGCCCCTGCTCTATTACTTTGCTTCATGCTCCCTCTACTAGCTCTCATCCGCTCATCTACTCTCTTGCTCGTTTGCTCCACTACTCACCCAATCTTTTCACCATGCCAGGAACTATAGGAAACACAACCAATATTACTACCCCCCTTGATACAATGTGATCCCAATCTTGTTTGCTTTGTCATACAAGGTCATTATGTTGCACTCGCTAGGACTTGAAATGATTGCTCTTGTGGAATGCCTTTGTAATCTCCATCGATTCCCCCCACATCTCCATGTCGCTACCTTGGATGGCATGCACATAGTTGGCCTCTTTTGGCTGTGCTCTATGGATTCCCTCAATTGATTTTTAGCATGGTTGCTTTTTGGATCCTTTGGTTGTGCTATACCTCCATCGCCACCTCTCACCATCTCCTCCTTCACCTCTTGCATAGGCAATACCCCTCCTCTACATCGATAGCCCCTCTTCCTCCATCGCCCTCCTCCAATACATTTGCCCCCTCTCCCTCAATCAACCCCTCCTTCCCTATGGTGCCCCCTCTCTCTCAAATGACCCCTTCTCCCTTGAGGCACCCTATCCCCCTCAATTGCCTGCTCCTCCCCTGCTCCGCTCTCCCTCAATCGCCCCCTCTCCCCCTGCCCCCCTCTCACTCAAATTCCCCTTGTCCCTCAATTGCCCCTCTCCCTCATATGCCCCTCTCCCTTGAAGCACTCCCTCTCCCTCAATCGTCCCCCCCTCCACTGTAGCACCCCTCTCCCTCAATCGCCCCCCTCCTCCCCTATTTGGTACTCCTCCTACCCCCATACATCCTGTGCCATCCCCCTTGCCCTCTCCTGTGCATCACCTCCCTTCCCCTCCTCCTGGACCCATCCTTCCTGCGCCATCCTCCCCCACTTCTTCTACCACACCGCCACCCTCCAATTGCCATCCCCTTTTCTTGTAGCATCCTTCGCCTCTTCTCTTGCACCAGACCTCCACAAATCCCCTGACCTCTTCTCTTGGGCCAAATCCTTGTCCCTCCTACTATCACCCCTCTCTCCTCTTGCACCATTTGCTCGTGTTAACTTCTCTCCTCCTTGCCATCTCTATTTTTTACCCCTTTACGTATCAAGTTCAAACCTCACCTGCCCAAAGACAAGCTATTTGTGCCTTTTATGCAAAAATGGCTTTATGGGGATCTGCTTCATGTCCCTCCCCCGTAACCTAGGCCACCAGCTCCATGAATTCCCCTCCTCTTGGATAGCGCCCCAAAAGGACTATTAGCAATTATCAATATTTAGTTGTACAAATATCATCTTTGTAACTTTTGTTCAATGAGCCTCATAACTACTCAGTAATGGTGGCTGAGTGGCTATCCTCACCAAATGTAATCCTTTGGGCTCTAAGGCCCTCAATAATGGCTAAGATTTTATAAATGTAATCTCTTTTGCTCAATTTTTGCTCCCATGAGGAGGCTCAACAATTGATGAGTTGTTAGTTTTTATAAACTATCTTTAGATGTAGATGTAAAATGTTTTGTTTAATTTTTGCTCCATGAGACTCTCAACAATTGCTGAGTTGACAATTTTTATAAACTTCCTTTGAATGTAGATGTAATCTCCTTTGTTTAATTTGTGCTCGATAAGGCTCTTAGTAATTGCTAATTTGGTGGTTTTTTATAAACTATATTTGGATGTAGATGTAATCTCTTTTGTTTAAATGAGGCTCTTAGAAAATTTTGAGTTGTTATATCTTTGGACACAGTTTAAGTTTCAACTTTAATATAAATAATACTATTATTGCAGTTGTTGTTGCTGGTAGTACTCATCGTTGGTGGTGGCAGTCATTGTTGGTTGCAGTCATTGCATAAGTTATTGGTACACAAGGAAACACATTTTCATTGGTTTTAGGATTAACTACAAGCATCACTAAAATAGTTCCAAGAACCATTGTGGTGGTTACAAGGAAACACATTTTCCTTGCTTTAGAATTAACTGCAACCTGCACTAAAATAGAACCAATGTGATGGTTCACAAGGAAATACATTTTACTTTGTTTAGGAGTAACTTTTGACCACTTGTTTTAAACTCGATGCAAAATATATAAATAATTGTGGGACCCCAATGTGGGTCTCACGTGGCCTAACCAATTCACATAAATACACTTTAGTTTAATTAGGAGTGGTTGTAGCCACCTCTAAGAACTAGTGTGGTGGTCGCAAAACAACATCAACACGAAATTTACAAATTTAGATCATGGGAGGGTTGTGCATAGATGATAGGTGGCAATCTATGAATATTTTACTGATATCAATCTCGAATACATGGGGATGCCCAAGGAAGATGTGCTAGAGATGGCCATTGAAGATTTACAAGAAAATATGATTAAAAAAGAGCGGCACACGCCCATTGCCAAACCCGCCTCCAAGACCGCAAATGATAAGAAAAACACCTCAAAGACTAAGCTCCACACCCAGTTCCAAACAAGAGTAGCTACCTCTATTTTGAATTGTACTTTGCTTTGAGAAGTACTTCTGTAATAGGCAATAAACCCGGTAGGGATGAGGTTTTGATAATGAAAGTAATCCCTCCATTTGTTCCTCTATCATAGATTTTCTTTCTACAGAAATGTTTAGTGCTCATTGTTTTGGCCTTGGTAAGAATCTATGGAGAGTTGGGATGGTTTTTTGCTAATGAGGGCAGATACCATGAGTATATGGCCATATTAGTTGTCTAGTTGAACATGTGGTTAGTGTTCTTAAGTGTAGGGTTAATAATGCTATTAATAGTCTTTTATCTTTATCTGCCTCATTTTTTATCTTCATTTGTTCTCACATTGAGAAAGAGTACGTGATATTACAAATAAATACAAACGAGATACCAATCCCTGGGATCAAAATTGCATGCAAGCGACTGCATGAAATTTCAATCTTGAGGGTAGAGAGAGAGAGTCTTGGGAGTAGAGAGAGAGGGATGGAATTAGAAAATCTATTTTACTTGTCATTGAATATGTCTAAAACAAGTCTTGCGCCACCGGGCTTGAGGGTAATGTTGTAGCATAGATCTTTCAAGATTTGTGTGAGGAACTATGTATGTCATGAAGAATGTGTGAGGAGCTCCGTAATACGATGCAACGGAGAGATCGTTTGACAACAACGATAGTACAATAACCAAATAATAGACACAATAGAGTAGAATAAAAATTTTGTATCAGATACAACTGATGGTGTTGTCCACCCGTGCTCTCTCTAGTAGAGGCTCGATGGAGATCCAGACAAACTCTAGATGGAGAAGGACTGGAGGTAAGGATATTGGCATTCAATGTTGAGGCTTGAGAAGTGGCCTCCTTATATAGCCCTTCATAGTAGACCAATTCCACCACATTGGTGGGTTGGCAGTGGCACATGCATATTGACTTAGCATAGTGTGTGACGAAGTGTGAGGATGGTGGCACATGTTTGCTTGGCTTTCACCACCAGCCAAAGACCATTGACCACCGACCATTGATCACGAGCCCGAGGGCAAATTCACATGCAAATGATCATGTGCATGAAATAGAGGGCACACCGTCATGGACCGGGGCATATGGACAGGCCCCAGACCCCACCGTTGGGGGCGTTGCCCCCACACCCCCATCAGGGGTGCTACCCTCGAATCCCAGAGGAGTATGTTGATCCTTCTACCATCTCCTAACCATCAAATGGTCACCATGAGACCTCATCTAGTGTCAAAACTAGGATCCTACCAATGTCTAATGCTCACACCATGGCTTCTCCTCATAATGGGAGCGTTACAAAAGGGCACTATAAAACATTGGTAGTTGCATATGAAAGGTGGGCATTGCACATATGCCAACAGTGACAAATAATGGAGAGACAAACAATGACTCACCATAGTTTGGGGAGAGTTTTGATGACATCACTGAGTGTCTCGAAGAGGGGGATAACTTTGCAGTTGTCGTTGCCTCTAGGGAGAACGAGGAAGATGACCCATACTTTGTGTTGCAATGCACAAAACCTGAGCACAAAGTTTGAGGAAGCATTTTAGGATCATTGGGGAACAATCTATGAGAAGTGGGATGTAGTAGTTGGAGCTTTTTGGTACAACAAAACATCCAAGAGAGACCACAACTACTTTCTATTACATAAGAGTCCTCAAACTTTTGTGTACTCTCATCTAATAGGGGCTATTAAGTCCTAGATGCAACTTGTGCCACAACGAAAGAAGATCAAGAGTGTCTTCAAAATGGATTTAGACACCCATGAGCACATCATGGTTTTCTTGGAGTAGTGGATGAGGATGACTAAGATAGTACTAAGAAAATGTAGTCTCATTGCAAGAAAACAATATTCCACTTATCCTAGAAAATGGAAAATGTATTTGAGACCGCTTCTTTTACTAAATACCAAACAATCACCGTGCTTGTTTTTGTAAATCCCACGCTTGTTTTTAGTATATCTGAAACAACCACCATGCTTGTTTTAGTAAATCCAGACCCCATGCACAATGCACAAAAGCAAGACTCAAAATAGTAGGCACCCCCCAACAAGACGAGAGAACTCTGCTCTAAAAATCCTTGGCTCTTCTTCAACCTCTCAGGGAATCCATAGAGCACAACCATATAGAGGCTAAAGGTGTGCATACCATCCAAGGTGGTGACATGCAGACATGGAGGGCATCGAGTGAAGGAACGAAGAGATTCCACAAGAGCAATCATCTCAAGTCCTAATGAGTGCAACACAATGACCTTATATGAGAAGGTAGACAAGATTGGGATTAGGTTGCATGGAGGGGGGATAGTAGTAAGAGGCATGGTAAAAGCGTGGCTGAGCAGTGGAGCAGATGAGTAGGCGAGCAAATGAGAGTTGGAGGAGCGAACATGGAGCAAAATAGAGCAGGGGTGGCAGAGGAGGGTGCATGGAGAAAAGTATAGAGTAGGGGTAGATGAGAGCAAGGTAGCCAAATGCCACGGACCTTATATTAATCAAATTTCAAGCCACCACAGTGATTGGAGGCCTGGAGGGAAAGAGTTCATCCAAATAATCATGAGCCATTTTAAACCACCGCCTTAATTAATCAAAATCCAAGGAGGGTGCTGCCCTGTGGTGCCATCCAAATAATCATGATCCATTTAAATTGCAAGCCACCACGGTTGCCGATAATTAACTACTAGCTTAGTGGAATCTTTGGCACCCACCAACGGTAGTGGAAATTATTACCCACCACCATGGTTGGTAATCATGAAGAAGATGCCACCGATGTGGTAATTAACTAGTAATTAATTGCATTCTACTGAGTATGTGATTTGCAAGCACAATTCTTGGAGAAGAAGTGGAAGAGATAGGATATTCTAGATGTATAGCCCAATGCTCAGATTACTGCAGATGGTGGAGTCAAGCTTTCTAGCTTGCCACTAGACCTCGAGGATCTATTGAAAAAGACAATGCACTTCTTTCCTGATACGAGAGGAATCGTGAAGTTCTAGCATGTTCAAGCAGCAGTAGAGAAACTAAAAGGATGTGATGTCTCTTTTTCAAGGGTGATCTCCAAGTGTGTGATAACCAACTTGAGCAATTGCATGGATGGTAAATCCAAATTGTCTGATTAGTCCACTGGAGTTGCAATGTAGATGATAACATCTACCCTAAAAGTGATTTTTGAGCAATACGATAAGAAGATGTCTCACAAGATGATTTTTCTACAAGACAAAGTCGTCGATGCAGCAAACGCACTACATAATAAAATGCTCAGGGAGGGTGAGAAGCCAAGGTAGAGGAGGCAGATGTGAGGTCCTTACAGGCACGAGAGCAACAAGTCGAGGCTGTTAAAATGGTTGACATGGAAAGGCATGTAAGAGAAGAAGTAGAGAAGCACATCAAGGAGCTCCAAGATAAAAGAATGGATGGGGACATCGCAGAGTAGGAGCTAGCAAATGATGCAAAAGAATCTTGAAGATTAGAGAGCCAAAAAGGAGGTTCTTTACAAATGACTCTACAATGTGTAGAACTTATTGAACATTGAAAAAGACAAGATGATGGAGGAACTGAAAAGGGAGAATGAAGAAATTAGAGCAGTGATGCAGGAGCTATGAGAGAGATAGGGCAAAGAGTAGCCACGGTGGAGGAGACAATGAGGTAGCTCTCTAGGCCAAGAAGGATGGAGAGAGAAGCCACAATGGAGCAAGTTGCAACACCATAGTGGAACATCTAGAACCACTTTTGCAATTTTGAAAAGTTAGGCACAAGACCCTACAACAAGATTACAATAAGGTTGTGAATGAGCTTGCAGTGGCTTTCAAAAGTTTTAAAAAGCATTCCGTTATCATGACAGATTTCCAAAGTAGAGTGGAAGTCTTAGAAGCAACCCATCTTGATGCTATTGATCAATTTAAGTAGCTTCAAGAGATGCTGAGGGAATTAGATGAAGCTGTTGCATGGAGTGAGCAAAGAGTGGAGGAGTTGAAGGAGAACATCCACAACCTTAAGATGAGGGAGAAAGGAATCAAGAAGTGACTTCTTCATGTATAGATTTAGACTGTGGTATTGACAGTTATAATAGTTAAATCGGATGTCTATCAATTTATGTAGCAGGGTTTGGAATGCTCTATCTGCAAGACCCACATCATAGATGACTTCATGATTTGATGGCCTTCATGCTACCACCCTGTGCATGTTTTTTGCTTTGGGGTGTTTGTGGATGCAAGCTCGGCATGTAGACTATGTAAGGTTCCACTGGCCAGGTCATGTAGATATCAAATGTGCCTACCTACTATAGCTATCATAAGTGAGAAAGTAGATGCTGCAACTCAATTTGCCATTTGGGAAAAATTTGCAAAAGACAAGGAGCTTGAATTAAAGAAGCCCAAGCCCTGAGCCTAACTACAAAGAAAAGGAGCATGAAGGGAGGAACCAGCCCCTTTCAGAAAAGGAGCAAGAAGGGCCAAGCCTACAACTAGGGAGCCCAAACCAAGGAAAGAGGAAGTGACATGAAGGGAGGGGCCGGCCCTCTTAAGGGAGGAGCCAGCCCCCTTCAAGAAAGGAGTAAGGAGGGTCGAGCTTGCAATTAGGGAGCTAAAAAAGGTGGCCTACTCAAAGCAATGTGGAACCAGTACCCTAAAGGAAAGGAGTCTTTGAGATGTAATCTATTGAATTATTAATGTGCTCCAAAGTTTACTTGGGCAATGTATCTATTATAGGATGGCAATTTGTAGCAATGCAATTCGTTTTAGTATAGCACTAGTTGGTTGCAGCTTGAAGGTTGGTTGCACACTAGGATTAATTGCTACCATCATGGCGGTGGTTGGTTGCACACTAGGATTAACTACCACCATCTTTGCTTCTATTATTACAAGTTGAATGGCATACAATTAATTCATTTATGATTTGTGGTCACTAGTCCGGTGGCAGAAATGTGAAATAGATTAAGAGAACTAGCCTAAAAGGACTGTTTTAGTATAGTACTTTGCAACAATACGATGGTCGATTCTCTTCTCTCTCATGGAGCCCTATCTCTGTCCGTGCAATTATCTCTACTCACCTTCACTAGAGGTCCATTGCTCTCTCTCTCCCAGAGGTCCATTACTCTCTCTCTCCCTGGTTCTCTCCATTCTCTATGCAAATTGGCTCTCCCTTTCTCTCTCATTGAAGCCGTTGCACTTTGGACCATATGTTCTCTCTGGCACAAAAACCAGTTATGTTTGAGTGATTCTATAGCTCTCTCTCTCTCTCTCTCTCTCTCAGGATGACGTTCTCGTACAGTAAGATTGAGCATGCATGTTTTGACGTATTGTCATCTTGTGTCGTTCATTAATTTATGATTTACCATTGAAATACGGTTGTGCGTAGGATGGAGAACTCCGCACTAGAAGTGCCACACCATGAAGGGAACTCGCTCAATGCATTGCCATAGCATTGCTCCGAAAGGAACATGAGACACTTGACATTGACAATTGTGCGACATTTCAAGCATACCATAAAGAACTTGGACTTGAGAACGAAGGCTGACATTTTGTCTAAGGTTATAAAACATCCAAATATGCAAGAGTTTGTCAATGAGACAAATTTTCAAAGCCAATCCATATCAATGGCTATAGTGGATAATCTAAAGACATCATTGAGTCTTGTGAAAAGAGTAGAAAGTGTTGATAAGTTAGCTCTGCGAAGAGAGCAGCTCTCCACATGATTGCTAACACTTCAACATTTAAAAAATATAGTGATAGCAAAGTAGCTAAAGCCCTTGGAATTCAAGCACGGAATTTGAAGGAACATCGCATGGACATAAAACAAGCTTCCTTCAAATGGGCAGATGGAGGTCGAAAGCGTAGACAGGATTCCTTAAGATGTGAGGTTGTGTGTTGTCTAGTTCTGGAAAGACAAACACCAGGGTTTCCCCAAACAAGAAGGATGTTTGTATGCATAGGCTTGGTCCAAAAAAGTATGCAATACATCCCACCTATTTCTTGGAGCTCACAGAGGTGCATCTTCCTTCTTTCAACAAAGCCCAAGTTACACACTATTATTTGGTATTCTTTACAACTATTTAGTACTATTAGGGATAATATTAGTATTGTTCACATGTTAAAGCTAACATTTAACACTGTAACAAACTCTATATGAAGCGAATTTAGCACTAAATCATAGAATCACAGTACTAAATACTACACCGGGGACTTAATATGTTTATAGTATAGACCATATTTTAGAAATCAGTCCTAGGAATAAAGATAGGACAAAATAGTATTGTTTGCTCTTTCAAGTTAGTTATTATGAGTGAATAGAATACTCGTTATGACTAAATAGTACTATTTAGTGTTAATTAGTAGTGTGTGATGTTTGAAATTGTTTGTATTAGAGAAGGACTTCGAGCGTAATCATTCTCTCCTTACACTAACGCTACTACTACTGCTATTTAGTACTATCTAGTACTATCCCTTGCACTAACCCTGCTACTAGTACTATATCGTACTATTTAGATATTTTTCTCTTCCTTGCCTTAACTCTGCTATTACTACTATTAGTTCTATTTAGTATTATTTTGTAGTATTTTAGCACTATTTAGTACTCTGTAGCACTTAGTAACATTTAGCACTAAGTAAGTACTATTTAGGACTCAATAATTCTTAGTGCTTAGTAATATTAGCACTTAGTAAGTACTCTTCAATAATATCTAGCATTGAGTAATATTAGCACTTACTATTCAATACTAATACTACTATCTAGCACCTAGTAATAGCACACTTACCATCTAGCACTTGCTATTTATAGTACTAATAGTACGATAAATTAAGCATTTACTATTTAGTAATATTAGCACTTACTAATATTAACACTTCCTATTTTAGTACTATCGAGCACTTACTATTTAGTACTATCCCAACACTGGTAATATTACCACTTAATATTTAGTACTAATAGTACTATCTAGCACCTACTAATATTAGCACTTACTAATATTAGCACTTAGTACTATATAACACTTAATAATATTAGCACTTACTAATAG